>NW_025110348.1:788834-839515 GCF_011392965.1 Frieseomelitta varia
GGGGGGGGGGGGGGGGGGGGGGGGGGGGGGGGGGGGGGGGGGAAGAAGAAGAAAGAGGATAAGAGAGCTTTGGCAGCCACTTTTCTCGCCTGCACGGTATCGCGAGTCGCCAAAGGAACTCCATTTTCTGGCTACCCTTGCTCTCCGTTTGTCTCTCTCTCTCTCTCTCTCTCTCTTTCTCTCTCTTTCTTTCTCTGTCGGAGCTCTACTCGCATCGCTTCGATATTCTTGTAAGAAGAATTTTTCGTACCGCTGCGCCCACGCTACGGCGATGAACTCGCACGCTTTCCGCCGTAGCCGAGTCTCTGTTTTCCCCGATATTCCAAATTTCCTATGCGATTTGAATGCATGACTTTTCCGTTGAAAGTTACATGAATACGGGGCGAATACAATCTCGCTCCGCTGCATTGTCACGGAACCCCGAATGTTCCCCGTGATCGACATTTTCCAACTTGGCGCGGATATTGCCAACTCGCGAAGTTGGATTTAGCGTGTAACACGTGATAACACGGCTGTGTGTGTTTTTCCGTTTCAGGTGTGGTTTCAGAACAGGCGGGCAAAATGGCGCAGGCAGGAGAAGATGGAAGCCGCGAGACTCGGCCTCAGCGAGTATCATCATCCCGCCAATATGAGGTAACGTATTCCCGTAATTGTCGTAATGAAATTTGTCACGATGTTGGTCGAAATAGGAGTTAGTCTCGAGACCTTCTTTGTACAGAGTTCCTCAAACGCTGACATTTGTCGTTTTCGTTTCAGAAGCGTGGCCGGTCCAGCATTAGGTTTACCAGGAGATCCTTGGCTCACTCCTCCAGGTCTGTTGAGCGCCCTTCCCGGCTTTCTAGCTGCACCTCACACGGGATATCCCAGTTATCTAACGTCCCCGAGACGATTACCGTCGCCACCGAACGTCGGCGCCGTTGGAAGCGCAGTCCCAGGTGAAACATTTTATTCTAACAACTGTCCAAAGTTCATCAAACATTGTCGCATCGACAATTCACGACAAATCCCCAGTTAACAAATTACGTATTGGTAAAGTCGATTTGTCATCTCATTCAATTTCATCAACTCTTGATTAACTCTTGTCCAAGTGGCTCGTGTCTCTATACAAAAATCCGTGACGTAGAAATTCATCGTTAATTCAGAAAATTCGCGTAATACGTTTAACCTCTTACGCTGGAATGACGCACATCGAGAACATTTGGCTTAAAATTGTAATATTTTCTCAGTTTTAAGTACATCGAGATATAACCCAGGCAAAACAAATGATAGATTTGTTACTTCTTCTTAATAATTTCTATCCAGTGATATACCGATGAATTCAAAAGCGAAGACGAATTGTTTGGTCACTCGTTATGGTCCGTGAACTGGTTACTGGCGCAAGAGGTTAAATTTACTCTAAGAACGATTCATCGTCGTACGAGGGCAGAAATCAAAGCGTGAATCAATTTTTACCACCTTACTCGCAATCGATTGAACCAAATGTCACTTTTTGGTCGTCAGGTGCGCTTAGCGGAGGAATGACGAGCATAGGAAGCGGGGGCCACGTTCCAGCGGCGCCGCCGAGTCCTCCGGGCCACGATCCGCGCACAACGAGCATCCAGGCTCTGAGAATGCGGGCCAAGGAGCACGTCGAGAGCATCACCAAAGGATTGCAAATGGTCTGAAGTTTAACGTACGACCCAGGAAGGCAGCATCGACCCAAGTACAGGCTGGCCGTGGCCACGCTCTTAACAACGCGGGCGTGACGAGAAGCGAAGCGACCGTGCTCTCTCTCTCTCCACGACTGAACCCTTCGAGACTGGAGAAACTGTCCAGGCAACGGGCAGACGGATCGACAAACACGTTCCTCCCGTTCCTCTTTCTACGCTCGGCCCGGTAGAAACGACTTCACGACCTCACCGGTCGTTTCTATTCCGGCGAACGGTTGGAACCGTTTTATCGGTTATCGAACAAACGCCGAAGAGTACAAGAACGAATAACGCTGGCAACGAGAGAAGGGAACGATCAACGCGTACAGAGTACTAATTTCCAGTGGTAATCGAGAACGGAAAGAGACACGAGGGCCGAGTTTTTTCTCTCGTTCGGCCGAGTTATTATACCCGTAGCTGATTGATAAATCAAATTTGTTATGTCGTTCTTTGATACGGAACGGAGGAGCCGAATCGTCGTTCCTGTACGACGAGTGCCCTCTGACAAAAAGCGGACGAAAAAAAGGAGAAAGAAGAGCAGAGTTTGATTGTCACAAATCGTGTTTGACTGTCGTGTCTACCGTTCCATTTGGATGGTCGGTTTTTTTTCTTCTTCTTCTTTTGCTTTTGGTATCGCGTTACGAACTAATTCAGGATATTAGTGCAATAAACGGGAGGAGTAAGAGAGTCAGAGACGTTTCGTAGTGCGTCGCAGATGGAGAGTAGCTGTAAGATCCAAAGACGATTATTTCCGGTTGTAGCTCGAGATCTACGAAGGATCCCTCTCCTTTAACTTCCTGAACGATACGAACTCAGTAAGTAATATATCACGTACAGTTTTAAACGAGGTTGAAGATCGCGTTTCTTTTTTTTTTTTTTTTTTTTTGTTTTCTTATTTCGCGCGCGTTCGAAGAGAGCGACCGACGACACACCGAGAGACGTGACAAGTGACAAAATACGTAGACAGTGTTTACTCTCGACTCGGTCTTAGAACTTGAAACGCGGTCGCGAAATTTATCACGCTCGCGTTTCTAATCGTTCAGAAATCCGAGTCGAAGGAACGCGTTAGCTTGCAAGCCGCTACGAATACGTAAACACAGTTTGTTCCATCGACGTAACAATCGTCTACAAAAGCTACGAATCAAAAAGTTCAAGTTCAATCCAGTGGGTGTCCAGTCGATCTACGATATTTTCAATACCCGAGACAGTACACGAATGAATTTTGAACGCGACGAACGTTGTTACGAAACATCGAGAACGTTCCTTCGAGCCACGCTTCCCGAGCAACGTTCCTCGGTAATACCATGGGATATTGAAATGACGCGAAATGGAGCGAGACAACATTCGCTCGAATTAATCAGTGGACGTTTGAATGCAGCAGGCTAACTGCTATCACGACGAAATGAATTGGTACAAAACCGCGAAGGGTCAGTGGCCCGTGCCGGCCGAGGCGATCGTTCCCACCCCCTCCCTCTCCCCCCCTCCCCCCTCTCCCCCCGTGTAAACTGGTCTTGTATCCGAAATACGATTAGCATAATTGTTTGATAATCATGTACCTCGGATAGACAACGCTAAAAAAAAAGAAACAAAGAAAAGAAGAAAGGACACGTCTATCGTACGGACGACACTTGTCACTCGTTCGAAACGTAGACGTAAATCACGTGATATCGAACGAGTAGCAACAAACGTGCGAACGTTTCATTCGTTTAATAAAATCGTCCGAGTTAATTAACGAACGTCGAGCGTCAAGTGTCCCGTTTCCAACCAGGTGGAAAATTCTTCCAGAATTTGTTAGCGAGTCGCTCGATCGGCACTGATCGAGCTTGTTGGCGACGCGAACCCTCAGAGACTAGGATCAATATTTCTTGTAGCATAGAGGTGTCCTCGAAGAGATCCGGCGAGAGGAGACGCATTCCGAAAATAAACAATATTCTGCAGTATTAATACGTTAAGGTGAAGAATTGTGCATAAAGTTACGTAATAAACGATTACGGTATGCGGACAGGATCGCTTGGAAGCGGACTGGCCAGATCGCTTGCCGTTGGAATCGGTTGGTGTTCAGCTCGATCGATGTCACGTTGACGCACCGTGATCGTGCTGAGAAAATTTCGTTTTCATCGAACAACGTGAAGAACGTAATTTCCATCCTACCACAGCTGCTAATGCGTTGCGTATACGTATATTTATAAAAAGATCGATGTAGATATAAAAAATGACAAGATCCTTCAGATATCGCAACATCTCCCTCACTTCCTCCGTTTCAATTGAACGCACGCGTTTCTGTTTTGTCCGTCAGGCAACTCGATTCCAACGAGTGAGGTATTCACGTGACGACAAATTCGTCTGCCAGTCAGCTTTCGCGAAGCGACGTCAAGGAAAACCAAGTAGAGGGTGAAGAAAGAACGTAGACAGTTACCCACCCCCGAATGTCTATTTGTATATATACCTGCTCGTGATGAAATAAAATTTGATGTACATATTTAATCATACCACACGATTCGTTTGAAACAGATCGTTTCCCCGCCATTGGCGCTTCGATTGGCTCGCTCGAGAAAAACCACGAGGAGCATCGAGGAAACTCGCTTTGGGTCGCAATGAAATTGCACGTTTTTGCGAGGAACCCTTGATGAACTGTCCCCTTTCCCTTCCATCCGTATCGGTTCCTTTTTTTTCCCCCCAGAGCGGATCGATCGATCGGTCCTCGCTCGGCTCTCCTTTTTTTCTGCGACTCCTCCGAGGGACTCTGTTCCGGTTCGATCGATCGTTTCGTTCGATGGACACGCGTTAATAACGTGCGAAGGAGAAAAGGCGGGACGAGTTTCCCACAGAGGAGTGAAGGAAAAAGGGGGGGGAGGAGGAGGGGAGAAAAGAGAAGTTTCCACGGATTTTTAATTGTTCGGGCGCGCGGCCGCGCGTATTTGTTAAAGAATTAGCATTTCAAAGAACGATTTCAATTAAGGCTTAATTAATTTCGCGGAGAACGCCGAGCCAAGTTGGCGCCGCCGCGGCTCATTGTTCGCCTTACTTTCGACTTAATTGAAATCGAAGAACCGCCCCGGTGAATTCCAGCGGAAGCCGGCGAGTTTCGTGGTGAACGCAAAAGTCGCGAAAGTCGAATGGCTTATCAAAGATTAACGTTGCGTTTCGTTAAACGCTTCCGCGCTTCTTTCTCTCCGCCGTTTCGCCAGTCATCGTTTTGAAAATCATTGTACGTACGACTAAATCTGTCGGGAACGAGGCATTCGTATTGAAATTGAAATCGAAGAGAACGACTCCGAACGCCGTCGAGTCGCTGTTCGACGTCTCCGATTAATTAACTACCAAAACCGAGTCCGCGTGATCTCGACAGTATCCTCAAACCACCAAAGGCGAGGTAGAATCATAATGGAGAAACGCCGTAATTCATCTACCGTGCACAAAGGATCAACCCTCCTTTGAAATTAAAAAAAAAAAAGAGAGAGAGAGAGAAAGGGAGAACGTAGGGAAAAAATAAGGAGGAAAAAAGTGAAAGCGGAAAATCTGCAAAACTGCATAAACCGACGATGAGGCGCGCCCTGGCTGGTTATCTTTTTCGAGAGAGGGTGACTGATAGGGGGGTGGAGCGGGGATGGGCGCGGTGACGGGGCGTGAAAGGATTCGACGTTAACAGCACCAACAACGCCGGCTCGCTGAAACAATGGTGCTGAATGGTCCCTGAACGATTAGGTATTCCAATCGTCGCGTTAGGGGTCGCTGTGAAGTGTGGCAGCAAAAGTGAGATGGATAGATAGAGAGAGAAAGTGAGAGAGAGAGAGAGAGAGAGTGTGTGTGTGTGTGTATAAGAGAGAGAGAGAGAGTGAATAGGAGAGAGAGTGGAGAGAGAGGGGTTGCGAAGGGGTCGGCGGTAAGAGGATGGCAGAACTCGCCCAATAAAATGGTAATTCCTGTTTGCAGAAGTTAACCATGCGAGCGAGCCTGGAGATTCGAGTCCATGCGTACTCCCTAACTCCAAAGACTAATAATACTCTCGGGGCCGAGAAGTGAGCTGCCGACAGTGATATAGTTGTACGGAAGAAACCCCGTGAAATCGCGTACGTTCGCGCGATCTTCGATCTCACTTCGGGATCCTCTCGGGTAGGAAAGTGTGCGCGTGTCACGTGGACCGTGCTATTACGGGAACGTGATACGGTGGAAAAATTAAGGGGTGAATCGTGGATCGAGAGGATGAAGAGAGAGAGAGAGAGAGAGAGGGGCTTTAGATTGGAACTTTGAGAGTTTCGTGTCATGATTAGGAGGTTGCATTGTTTTCAATAATTCTTTTATTTTTTTTTTTTCTTTTTCGGTTGAGATAATATACATTTCTGATGAGATGATTTTATAGTACGTGGTGTATTATTCATAATATTCATTGTTGGTTGAAATTGCTCTAAAATCGCGTAGAACGAATTAAAATTAGCGTGGGTTTATTTTACAGAATTCGAATATTGTTGCGACAACATTGTAATGTTCAAACTTGTGACAAATTACAATCAACGAACAACAGCTTTTGACTATTAAAATTCGTGAAACACCTTTCGAAACTTCGTTTGGTTATTGCGAAACTTGTCGTTCTCACACGAAAAAAAAAAAAAAAAAATTGACCGACGCTAACGAGCCATAATTCGAATCGCAAATTCCCCTGATAATATTAATCTGGTTGAAAATAAGTCGATTTAATAAGCACGACGTATCGTCCAAACAGGCCAAGTAGAACGAGTCGAGCGTGCCAGACACGTCGCGTCTCGTAATAACGAGACCAGAGTCAAAGTTCCATTTAGAATACAGATTCCGGCAAAGTTTGCTCTGCGATGACTCAGTAACGAAGGAACCTACGTGGTAATTGATTTACCGTGGAGTTGATCGGTCAGCAATACGCGTATATCGCGCGTTTAGGCGACATCGTCGAGATTGGAGGCGGCAGTCTCCACGGCAATCTCTTAACGGCTGAAATTGGCACGGAAATCGTGGCTTTATTAAATTTGTTTAGGGACAGGTAAGGGGATGAGGCGGAGGTGGAGGTGGAGGCGGTTGAAAGAGCGGGCTGGCGAGGAGGACCTAGATTCTGGGCGAACCGTCCTCGTCTGTCTAATATTGCTCGATGCCTGGCCTGCCTAACCTTATTGCCTCGACAAAGTAAAGAACCGACAAGGGACCCGAATAAGACCAGTTTAGGGCCAAGCAGATCAATGAGACACCAAGCCAACGGGGCGGAATGCTCAAACAATCCCGAAGACAATCCGGTGGCTACGATGGAAATGGATACCGAGCCGTCGGGAATGTCGGGGATGCCGTATTCACCTCGTTGCGAATATAGCGTTGCAGATTGTAGGTTGCACATCTGATTTCCAGATTCCTCTCTCGCGATTTCCTCCTGATGGTTCTTTTGAGAAACTTAATTTCGATTTCTCTTTGGTTGCGGTTGTTTGTCAGAAACGGATTATAAGAAGAGATTATAATTGAAACATCGTTCCGATGACGAGGATTGTGATGACGGAGCGTAGCGAGAATTGTGTATCTATCCGACCAGCCAAATATCTCAGTACCTTTGGCAAAGAGCCAGTGTCCTGCTACAACTGTTAATATGCCCTTGTTGCTGCTAATGTCGGACAGACAGACAAGTAGAAAGAAGCGAAGCGGTAAGCTAAGAAACACCGTTGGTGAAAAGAGGTGAGGTGAGGAAGATTTCAGCTGGTCGTTTCGGCGCCGGCCCCGGCCATTTAGCGTTATTAATTAGAGCCAAAGTCATTCTAAGTTGGCAAGTACATAAGCCGAAATAATATTTGCACGGGCGTTCATTAGACGTGGCAGAGGGCACGAGATGGCGCCGCAAACGGCTTGGATTCTCATTAAAATAACCTTGCCTTTCCTTTTCGTCCGCTCCTCCGCCCTTGCGCGCCGCGCCTCCAGCCTACCTCGCTCGTGGCACCGAGCAAAAAGAGGAGCGACAGAGACGCCGCGCCAGGAGGAACAAAAAGAACAGAAGCGAAAAAAAGAATAAAACGACAAGAGGAGGGGATGGACAAAGTGAACGAGCCAGCCACCCCCGCCAACCCCTTCTTCTCCGCTACCTCTTTCTCTCTCTTTCTCTCTCTCTCTCTCTCTCTCTCTCTCGTGTCTCCACTTTTCCTCCGATTTTCCCTCTTCGTGGTTATTCAGCGAAACGAAGACAGCGCAGCGAAGGTGGAAGAACAGAGGCAGGAAGGGGTGAAACGAGCGGTTGAAGTGGGGGAGAACGAGTTACGGGGGTAGTTTGGCTACCACTAGGTAACTTAAATGAAAGTCGCGGTTACCCCCTTAACGCGAAAATACGCTCAGGGAAAATTTCGTTTTTTCACCCTGATTAATGTAATACCCGACGTTGTTGCTGCCGCTGTTGGCCACGCTAATTGGTCATTCTCTCGCTCGCCTTTGATTCTCCTGCTGCTTCTACCCTGCGACTCACGACCTGCACAGCGTGCACGCCGCCGTGCATTCGTTCCTTCCTTCGTTCGTATGTTCGTTCCGTCCTCGCGGTGTCCTCTTCTTCTCGTTCTCCGTAGTCGTGGCTGAAACTGAAAATAAATTTTCCCCGCATGGCGGATTAAAAAGGTAGCGGCGCGTGAATCTGCGTCTGAAGGAACCGTATTGCGGGCCGAGAGTACTCGCGGAAATTTTCCATCAGCAGCTCACCGCGAAAAAGTTAAAACGAGTTTCGTGCCAGCGACGCGACAGAGAGAAGGCACATTTTATCAGGTCTCAATTTAAACGAGGATGATTTTCAGCTACCAAGTCGCGCGTTACACGCGCCGGTTTCCTCCTCTCCCCCGGATCTTCTTTCTATCCGGCTGATTTCGCCCGAATTTATAAACTCCTCCGGCAAATCAAACCAAGTAACAAATCGGGCGTGAAGTTGAACCGATTAAATCCATTTTCTGGAAGCTGCTGCTCGGAATCTTGTCAAAACTGATTCTCTTTCAATCAGTTTCGAGACTGTTAAGCTGATTAACTTCGTTTTCTGAAATCTTCTCGTTTGTAACGTCGGTGTACCGATTCGTCTCGTTTTCCGAAACTTTCCCAATTTTAATTTTTCAGAAATTCAAACGGTCATAACTGTCCGTGCAGGTCAGCTCTTCGTGTCGCGACGTGTTAAATTGACAGGTCAATATTTGATTCGAAAAAGAACCGAAAATAAATCGGATGAGACGGTTTGGCGTAACGAGGACACCTTGTTCTTTCTTTTTTCTTCTTCTTTCTTTCTTTTCTTTCTTTTTTTTTTCTTTTTTTTTTGGCAAACAAAGTCGAAAATTTCCGTCGGCCAGCGAACGAGCGATACCGGCGATCGAGCGGTAATAAAATAAATAAATATCGACGCGAACGTTCTAATTTGCGCGGAGAGTCGCAAACGGATGTAATCCCGTGGATAAACGCTGACCGAGCGTATCGCGAGCCACCGCGAGTAAAAAGCCGCTTCATACTCATTTCATCGTTGCGCTGCGTTCCCGCGGCAAAAAATTTTCCACGCTCCGGTTTTTCCCCCCCGCAGCGATCGTTCCGTTGCATCGGCCACCGCCGTTTCCAAACGAAACGGGAAATATATTTTTCGTTCGCGCGCTTCCATTATAAGTATAATCCACTTGTCCGCCATTCGACGGCAATCAAAAATCTACATTTCCAGCGAATTTATCATTATAATACTACCAAATGATAATCCGTTAAAAGGTTGTCGTTTCGCGCTGCTTTGTAGCTCTCGTCGGGCGTAATTTTTTTCCAACGTGCGCGCCGCACGCACGCACACGTGCCCCGGGACGCGATATAGCGCGCGAGCACCGTCGACCTGGCCGCCGCAGTCACACCACCACCACCAGCGCTTCGGCTCTTCAATTTCGCTGCTCGTCGAACGTCATCAATTGCGACGTAGCATAATAAAAGGATAATAAAGTCCGCGGAGGCAGCGTCGCATCGGCGCTTTAATTAAACAATTTCGCCAGGTGGATGGCCGTCGGTAATTGGAAAAAAGTCGGCGGAACCGGGTATCGGTATCGAAGGGCGACTTCCGGCCACGGATCACGGCCATTGGGCAGGGGTTTGGTCACCAGCACACGAGGAGAGAGAGAGAGAGAGAGAGAGAGACCGGAGGATGTGCACCAACGCGAAAAGGGGCAGGGGCAGGAGAATTGGTGGTGGTGGACAGAGAGGGTGGACAGAGGTGGGTGGATGGATAGAGGTGGGTGGGCTGGTGGTAGTGTGCGGTGGGTGGATGGGGGGGGGGGGGTCGGTGGAGAAGTTCCGAAATGAGTACCCGTGCAAATACGCCAGGATTGTTTCTGCCGCTAATTGCTCGGTTTTTTGCAGGGGCTCGGCCAACAATCGATTTGCATTTCAAAGGTAGTCCGGCATAAAAATAAAATGCGCTCCGTTAAAAGTTGACTGGCGGCGGCGTGCGAGCGTTGTGTGCGTGCCCCGATACGTGTATCTTCCCCGATTCTACGTATATTCACGCACACTGGCCGGCCGGTGCCGCTTGCGAACGACAAATTGTATAAAACTCGTGCCGGATTAAAGCCGTCGATGGAACAACGTCGATTCGCGCTTTTTCCGCCCGCCTGGCGCCGATTCGGTCCGGCCGCCGCCGCGACGCGCCGCGCCGCGATTATATTCGCGGAATATAATGTTTCGCCCCGAGATTTCACGCCTCGTCAACTCGAGATTCGCTCGCCAATAACGCGAATAATGAGCGCTTCGATTGCTCCGAGACCCGAAGGTGGTTTCGTCGGACAGAGATCGGGAGGGGGGGTGATCATCCTTTGGGAAATTAGGAAGTTTAATCTGGAATTGGAAAATATTGGAAAGTGGAAAATGATTGCTGAAAACGATCGATCGAATCTCATAATCACAAATAAACGGGTATTTAAACACGTTGTATCTGCCGATTGTAAAAGAACATTCGTTAATCGGCATGTGTATACGTGCGTGTGCGTGTATAGGTACTTTAAAACGGCAAATTGTGAAAAGAGTATCGCGTTAAGTGGAATCAACTTATCAACGCAGACGTTCGAAGGGGATAGGCGAGGAGGACGGCCAGGGTGAGAAACTTCAAATGGCAATCCCCGCAGAACGAATATTTCGTTTCCTACGTCGCAGGATGGCCGTTCAGTATTTGATTTTACGCAGTACGCGTCGGATGGTTTCCACGAACGTTAATTATCACTGACCACCTACAGTCCCATTACATTCCAATCGACCCCTTAATCAACGCATGATTGGTGTACTAATTGATTGCTACTCCGTAATTATAACGGTGCACTGGCAGACACCGGTATCGAAACCTCCAAGTACGGAGAAGCGGTTGCTTGAAATTGCGCACAATGAAGCTGGTTATTGGTACTTTCTGCGAAACCACTGTTAGTCGTTGCGTTAAATTTTGCAATAAAGAAAAAAAACTCCCCGCTACTCGCTTTTCACGAAAGAAACAAATACCAAGGTTCGAGGCGTTTCTCCAAACTCGTCGACGATATTTCATTCTTCGAGCAAACCAACCGCTCCCTTTTAATGCAAAACACACAGACACGAGGCGCAAAGAAAAGTGTAGAAGGGAAGAAGGAAAAAGGTGACATATATCGAGGGAGTAATTCGAGTTTTCACCTACCCCTGAATTTTTCGAGACGGTCGGACCAAGTGGTGACGCGTAGCAGCAGGAACTCGAACGAGTCTCTGTCCCGTCTCCCGAGGGATCGATAGAGTCGTCGGCAAAATTTTACCACCGTCGGTAGCTTCGTACTGACGCTAGATAATACAGAGTGTGTGTTTCCTTCGATGAGAGCTTCGTTGATAAAAGAATCGTCGATAAAAAACGAACCACCTCGTTAAAATTTTCGGGCAAATCACGCGCGAAATAATGTCTCTCGTTTTTTGTAAATTTTTCAATTCTCATCGATGAATCTGCTAACCGACTGGCGAGCCAAACGCAAACAAGAACTATGATCAAACTGATTGAATTACGAGTAAGATAAACGTACCTCGGCCACGGACACGCGTTATAAAGACATTAAAACGCATTAGTCGCGAAAATTCCACGTTGCCGCATATCCATTATTACATCAAACGTCCATGCCTCCAATTATTTGAAATTATCCGTATAGAAATTAATCCTATTGACACGCGGGTAGTTCCGATCCCACTCGTTAAAACGGTTCTAATGAAACGCCTCCCGTTCACCCTCTCTATATCCACCATAATCGCGCTGTTTACAATTAGTAACATTAATTCGCCATGATTTCCAGTCCCGTGTACGTGAGAGAGGCTCGCGAATTTGTATAGAATTTCATTAAGCCAACGGTTAGCCACTCATCGAACCGTAGAACGTAACCGGTGGTCGGATTTGTACCAATTATTAGAAAATGTATATACAAGCGGCTTTGCGCGATCCATGTTCCGTTTGGCAAATATTTGACGGCTCTCCATTGGACACCTCCAACAGTCCGAATACCTTGCATATTCACTGATATTTCTATCTCGAATAAATTGAATCAGACTCCACCTTCCGCATGCAGTTTAAAAAAAAAGGGAGGGGGGGGGGGGGAGAAGGAAAAAAAACTCCCCGCCGTCCTTCGTTTTTTCTCTATCGCTTTTTAATTGTTTCTCTATCGAGGGATTGCGGGATTTTCACGTCGAAGAGCGAGGACGTGGAACGACGTTGCAGTTTCGCGTGTAACAAATAGAAAATATTCTGCCGGCAAAAACAGAGTCACAAAGGTGATCGAGGTTGCCGACAATAGTAGCGCGACAAATAGGCTAGATCCTCCGTCCGGAATGGAACTATCTTCCACGTCCCTTGCCGGACGTGACGTAAGAACGCAGGTTCGTCGCAAATGACCATGGCGCGTGACACGGCGACGAAGCGGACAGAAACCTGCAATTCGAAGTTTTTAATAGAGATTTGCACCGGCCGGCCGGGCCAAAGAGGTCGGTATAATCCAATAGGGCCCCATTGTCTGCCCGTTCTCCGGACATAACCAACCCCGTTCCCTCCCCTCGCAGCGCCGCTCGCCGCTTCTCTCTCTATCTTGCTCCGGTCCTGGTCGGTATCTCCGCTCTACACCACCATATCCATAGAACACGAGCACAAAGACGTGTTCCCCATGTATATGGATGCGACACTGCACTGGGAAGCAATGCATATTCAAAATCCAGCCGCGGGCGGCTTGCCAGGGCAACGGAGTCTCTTGTTTTGCTACAGGCATGGAGCACGAGTCCGCAAATTCGGTTACTTCATTTTGAGCCCTGACCACCCGACCGCCACCCCTTTTGGCCCACCGCCCGACCCCACCTGACCACCCCACCTCCTTTTACCAACACCTCCTCCACCGCTGCCACCGCCACCTCCTCATCCTCCTCATCCTCATCCTCCTCCTCATCGTCCTCCACCACCTCCTGCTACACCTCCTTTCACCACCCTCTCCCTCCCCCCGCTGTTCGCGTAGAACGCTACGCGTTTTAACCCCTCGGCGTATGTCCGGGGTTATGAATTTTAATAGCTTTACGCCGCGCCACGTGGGGGTGGTAGGAGAGGCCACGGGGGTGGCTCGGAGGGTGCAGGCTCGTGGGTGCGAGCGAGTAGTAGGGTAGAGGGTGGCAAAAGAGGAGATGGAGGCAGAGAGAGGCGGTGGGTGCTGCAAAAATGGCGGCGAGTTTTTCGCCCGTCAAATTGTCGATAGATTAGATTAGAGAAAAAAATGCGCGCGTGGTACGCGCCTCTGTGTGTCCTCTCTCTGGTGCGCCCGCCCGATGACAGAGACGGAAAGACCGCGGACCGACGCTAGGGGAAGAAGGAGGACGCGATTAACGCGCTGACGTCGCCGTTCATAGGCGGTTCTGACCTGTACGCGACACGTTTTTCCGACCGGTTCCGTGCTTTTTCTCTATATTCTCTGCACTCTGATTTTTTTCGAAGGGAAGGGAAGGGGGGGGACGCACGCCGCTGGAAACGCCCGACGATTTTTGTTTCCGCCGTCTCGTCGGTCGCCGGGCGCATGGAAAAATCATGGAATCGCGCGCGCTCGATATGTAATCGTTTTACCATAGCTTCATCGCTCGTCTTACGTTTCATTCGTTCACCGGACACACGCGCAAGGAATCACCGTCCGAACGTGAATCACTTGCCACTCGTCTTGTATCGTTGCTATCTTTATTATATTCAGAGAAACGAAAGAGGAATCGTCCCCGAACGTACTCGCTTGCGTGAGCAATGGTTTGTTCACTTGAAAACCAGCAAGTTACACGAGCGAGTAGTTATCGCTCGTCTCGTATCGTTACCATTGCATATTCGTTTACACTTCGTTCGCTGTTACTTTCGCTGTTTTAAAAATAAACGAATAGTCGCGGTCACACGATCGTGACAAATTTTTGTACAAGTACACGGATACTCGAGCCGTTGTTATCGCGTAACGTAATTCCGTAATTCACCTCTGGCGGAGAGATATCTGGAAGATCGGCTTACGCTCAATCCACGTCGTGTATTATAACGGTCGCGTGCTGGCTGGTTGCGGGCGGTGGTTTAAATCGTCACGGAACGATTCGAAAATTCCCGAGTGCCACCCTGGGGAACGATTTGACAATAGTAGCAACGGCCTCATCAAGTAAAATCATCGTCACCAAAACTCGCAGATGGCTAAACGTAACGCGTTCGCAACCCTCCTTCCCTCGTTTGGCCAGGGGGACACTGCCGCCGCCGCCGCCGCCGCCTCCGCCTCCGCCTCCATCCCCGCGCCATTTTCAGCCCGCGTCACATCCTTCCCTCCTCCAATTCAGCCGCGTAATCTACTTTTCGTTTTGACCGTGAATGTCGTTAGCACGTTATGAAACTCATTAATCTCGCAAATACTAGCCCAACAATTTCGTGCCGCGTAAACGCACCATTGAATTGCTTCCCGGCCGCTCTCTAATGGCGAAAATACCGCGGCTCCTCTCTTTCTTTCCCGTCGATTTCTCGTCGCTCTCCTCGATGCAAACCCGCATTCGCCATTTAGCCACGGGTGAAAATTTCGTAGGACGATGGAAGTCGACGCGCGCGGACTCGGAGATTCTTTTCTATTTCCGTTTCGATGATTAACAATTAACTTTGCCGCAACTTCGTTGCGGAGTTGATCGGTTCGATTATTCGCGGAAATTCACAAATTTGTCGCACAAATTGGAATCGCACGATTGTCTAGTAATTTGGTGTTTTATACAATGGTAACGCGTAAGACGGATTCTGTTACAACGTCACGTAAAAAAACGAACAATCTTGTGTTGGAGATTCAATCGAAATTACCATTTATCGCCACGGGTAATCGATGAAAACGTTTTTCCAACAACGTTTCCATAAACGTCCAGTAATTATCAGATTGATGGACCGTATGAAACGATCTGCTGCCAGCGTAAAATAACATTTCTCCATCCATTGGAAAATTCTTCTCAATTGATAGATAAATTGCCTCCTAGCACTTGAATCAGTTCTTCGTTGTCCATCTCGTCAATGTTCACCGAACGAACCAGAGGTTGTTTGCGTCGCGGCGGTTCTCGAGAACGGTTTTCTGTTGCCGGGATCGAAGTCAGCGCGGAACGATAACGGCCAGGATCGTTGAAGCCCGGGATCCGCGTTTAAGGAGGAATTACCGTGAGAAAGGGTCGGCGGTGGCGTCCGATTCACAGGCATCTCTGCAAGGATATCCCCTCGACGGCGGAGAGACACCCGCGCGCGCAGGCCAGGTACCGGTAATGAACTCTTCAGGATCTCGAGGGATTTTTCGTAAGTACCTGCGGCCCGCAACCTCTTTTTTCTCTCCCTCTCTCTCTCTCTCTCTCTCTCTGCCGTGACACCTTGAATGGTGTTAGTTCTAACGCCTGTAGATCAGCCCGGACAGGCCACTAAGACTGTTGTGGAGGGCCATCCGCCGCTGCCTGGATCCCCGAGTTTCGCAAATTCGGTTCATTTGCCGCATTGTACGCGGCTTAAAAGAGAAATGAGACCCTCTCGAAATAGAGAGAGCGAGCGAGCGAACGAGCGAATCAGGATGGGAGGTGTTCGGGGTGTACGAGAGAGCAGATCGAGAAAAAGTGTGAGAGAGAGTGGAACCGGTGGAGAGATAGACGCGGAGAAATCGCCGGCAAAGAACGTTGAAGTTTACCGACGAGTGCCTCGGAGCCAGCCAGGGGTGGACCAGCCACCACTTGACACGCACCTTCTTCGTCGTGATGCACTTGTGTGTCTGCTCCGTGCCGCGGCAACTCGCTCGTTTGCCGGTTTCGTGATCCCGACTGCCTTCGCCAGAAGTGGAATGCACCGGGGAATCGTAAATAATCGAGGAAAGAAGAGGTACTCGATGAATTTCAGTATATCGTTCATTTTCTTCTTTTTTTTTTTTTTTTTTTTTAGATGTTCGGTTTGCATTGATCACTTTCATTCCTGTCGTTAGAATTCTATAATTGGGGGGTGGAGATGAATTTCGGAAAGAATCAGCAGTTTTATCCATGTTTATTTAAAACACGATGATGTTTCTTCTTGTTTAAATATACGTGTAGATGGAGGAACGTTAGTTGTAATATTCGTAGTTGTACGAGACTAATTCGTAGTTCTTCGCGGAAGCTTTGTTGATTGATTTTCTTCCAAGTCTAAATAAATTTCGTCGTACACTTTCCACTTTGATTCCATTGGCGTAAATTTCAGGACAGTTTTGATGTTTCAACTCGAAAACCTGCATAAAACGTACATGCATAATTAACTGCAAAATGAAACTGCGTTCATTTTCTTCTTTTTTTTTTTCAAATGTTCGGTTTGCATTGATCACTTTCATTCCTGTCGTTAGAATTCTATAATTGGGGGGGTGGAGATGAATTTCGGAAAGAATCAGCAGTTTTATCCGTGTTTATTTAAAACACGATGATGTTTCTTCTTGTTTAAATATACGTGTAGATGGAGAAACGTTAGTTGTAATATTCGTAGTTGTACGAGACTAATTCGTAGTTCTTCGCGGAAGCTTTGTTGATTGATTTTCTTCCAAGTCTAAATAAATTTCGTCGTACACTTTCCACTTTGATTCCATTGGCGTAAATTTCAGGACAGTTTTGATGTTTTAACTCGGAAACCTGCCTAAAACGTACACGCATAGTTAACTGCATTCTTCAAGCATTAGCCACTGAGAAATAGAGAGATTCGTTGACGTTAGAGACTATAAACATTTGGAAAAAGAAATCGAGAATTGTTCAATATTGTTCAAAACGATAAACTCACTTTTCTTTCGTGTGGTGGTTACGGAGGAAGAGAAGCAAAGACTCTAATGATTATCGATCAAACGACGCGAATATGGAAACGAGTTATTCGCAGGTGACACGTTATGCCGCGATACCGATGTTCGGTAAATTACGGCTAATGCGATTAAACTGACTGCCAGATTAGAACTTTGTACATTGGCCGCTCCGTATGACATACGACAAAGTAATTAGTTTACCGTTACTTAGCCGTTCCTGGCCGTTTCAATGCGATTACTTTGTCATTATAACGATTTCGCCGAATCGTTCTGTACGTCGTATTTTCCCATCGTGCTTATTCTCGAACGAATGCAAGAATTTCTACTAAAACTCACGTGGATCTTTCCCCCCATCAGCGAAATGTAAACCGCCTCGGTACATTCCTCCAATTTACATTGCGATAAATTACTAGCTAAAGTATCATGATCGAGCTTACCGCGAGCAGGAGATGGCAATAACGATGATCAAACAATTTCGTATGCGTCGACGAAAAAAGAGAGAGAGAGAGAGAGAAAGAAAGAAGGAAAAAATATAGGTATATTTTTTAGAGGAAGCGTCGTGTCCGAGTAATTACGATCCTTATCGAGTAGACGTGCGCGCGCGCGAGCACAGGGGTCAGCGAAACGGAAAAACATCGCGTGTGATTTATAATGTATCGAATCGTAAAACGCATGATGAACGGCTTCTTCGTTGTGTACGGGTGCGTGAACGAACGATATATATTAATCATCCACGCGTTTCAACGAAAAGTTGATGGAATCATGGAATATTAATCGTGATGCAAATTCGATGACGCACGTGCAATCGAAAACGCGATACCTGCCCCGTCGATTGTAATCTCGCATCGGACCCAAAAATATTTGAATAAATCGATCATCCGCCGCCTGTATGGCAGCAATTAACCTCCCTCCATTAACGCCTTAGAACTCTTTTTTTTTTTTTTTTTTTTTGCGACCATTTTTTGATGACCGACAATATTTGGTTTGACGTTGAAGACATTCGGTTAACATTCGGTTTGAATAAAACACTCAACCGTCATTTATACGTGCACGTAGATGTGTAAAACTAGTGTCGCAGTTGGTCAGAGGATATTTTAGTTCATCTGAAACGAACATACAATTTTGTCATACTCTAACTGAATCTAAATTTTGTCTCGTATACTTTGGATACTTGGTACTCTGTACTTTAAATTCCACGTTGTAACGTGGAATTTTAGAACCTAAAATATCCCCGAAACTATGTAAATATTCACGTTTAGTCTAATTTTTTTTTCGTTCGGGTAACTGAAATTTGCAGAAACAACGAACGAAAGAAGCGAGAGGGAGAAATCGAGACGACGGACGAAAATGAACGATCGTGGTAATTAGCTGGGGTAATAAACGAATACTTGTAATTTCCATCGATTTCAAGGACCGATCGAAACGAAGCTGGCGAAGAAACCCGGCACTGCTCGAAGTCCGATCTAGGATCAAAAATTACTACCTAAAAAATCCTCTAACGCCGGTGAAAAAAAAAGGAGAGAGGCAACCTTGCCGAGCAGTTATTAGTTTTGCCAGCCGGGGAGCTTAAGTTTTAAGCCGGAAATCAATGCACCCGGTCGGACGGCTTTGTAAGCTTCCTCGTATGACGGTTTTAACGAGTGCGAGTTACGTAAAAGTGACGCCGCGCCCTGATCGACCAAAAAATCCTCAAACATCTTCCACCCCTGCTGCCGGCAACCCCTTCTCCACCGAACTCGTTCTCGATTTTCGCTCCTCCCCGGCTGGTCGACTCGCTTCGGCTCGGTTTTCGCTCGATTTTCACTTTTCAATTAAACGACGCCTCGATGAGGCGGACTCGGGTTCTCTCTTTGTGGCAAACGTGCTACTTTGGTTTCTCGATTGAGAGAAAACTTAAATTCCCGTCGTTTGCCTCTTCGCTGCTACCGATTAACGCGTTGGAAATTGCAGCACTTTGCCTGGAATTCTCTGAGAAAGACAAAACGCTGGGATCGGTCAGATTTAGCGGACAAATTCTTTAATTTGTAAGGTGTCGGGACAAAAATTTTGGAAACACTCTCCCCACAGCCTTACTCGTGATACTTTCTCTAACAGAAAGAAATATTTAACAGAATTGGCGGCAACTCTTTGTTAGTTCCGTAAATTTTAACTAAAGACAAAGGGATTGCAAGCTAATTGTCAAGTTCAAGTTCCATCGAACAGCGAAAACATTCTAAATTTTTCCCAAGAGAATTCCAAGCTACAGAGCACACTAATCTCTGCGAGAAATTGCGAATCGAACGAAAGATTTCAGAAGACTCTCTCTCTCTCTGTTCACAGGTAATGAAGAAATCCATCCTTCGTCCGGAAGGGGCGAACAAGAGCCGTATATCGACGAGCGTCCGAGTTAATCAGCGCTAACCAAGAAAGTACTTAAATACTTCTCTAGCCGGCTTCGTCTTCATCCCGTGGAAAGGTCTCGCTCGCTTTTCAATTAAGCAGCGCGCCGTGTTTAATTTTCACGGAAAGATCCACCTAGCCACGGCTGAATGGGATCGAGGTATCGATCAAGCGGAATCCACCCCTCCCCTCTGTTGCCTTTTCTCTCGCAGTTGCTGCTCATAATACGTAACCCGGTATAATTTGATCAAGAGAGCGAGGCCTGAGACCGAGGCCACGTCAAATCGCCTGGCGCACAGCCTCCGGTAACGGTGACAGATATATTAGCTACAGACACGACACAGAGAAGGCCGCGTTACACGGTTTTCGACCGGCAGATCTCTACGACAAACACAACGTCAATTTTTCCCATGCGGCCCACCCTCCACGCCACAGGGGGTTCTCAGAGACGTGCGAGGGGGCTAGTTCTCACTGGCCGCCCCTTTCCCGATCAAGCTGTCTCTCGATGTCAACTCTCTGTTTGCGCGAATCTTCCCTCTGGACAAACGTGACGCACAGGAGAAATCATTGATTCCGTCCGGGCATGTTTATCGAATTTTCACCGTGACTGCTCTGGACGATCGACTCTGGCTCTTGGTAATTAAGAATATTGAGATCACTATGAGTGTGTGTGTGTGTGTGTTTCTTGTTTTTTAGAACGTGTCGGGTTAAACGATTGGCGACTATAGTATAAAGCTTGTTAGGCATGGGAAGAAGGTTAGAGCGGGACATAAGCTTATATATTATACGAACAATTCGCATATTCTATGGAACAATTACGAATGAAACCCTCGCGAATCATTTTCATTACTCTGGTAATTCTAGTATTAATGTCGAGCCGAGACAAATTATTTTGGACAGCTTACACATCATTGTTTTAAACGAAACGATTCCATCGAGTTCTCGGTGCAATGCAACACTTGATCGTCGTTCGCGAATTTAACAGTTAGACGTGTCTGTCCTACCAGTTGGACCTACCGATTGAACAATGCCCAACAACTCAGCTTCTTTTCATTTTCAATGAATTTCAAAAAACACTACGAACACAATAATGAATCAACGAAAAGTATCAAGACCGACAGTCACCCTCCCACCTACTAAATAATTCACGAGCGAGGAATTTTTTGAAAAGCCGAACGAGCGTCCAACAGATCTCTCTTTCTAATCGGAGAAACGCGATTTTTAGAATTGACTTAACTATTTCGTGGCTTTCGAATTGCTGTAAGGGAAGCTCCCGTAGAAAACGTGCTAATCGCGCAGATGGAAACGCGCCCGGTAACAGCAGTTATCCGATACAAATTTCACGTCAGCTTCTAATTACTCGTACTTACACTGTTGTCGTTGAAGCTCATTAGCGGACATTAAGCGCCAAGTCTTTTGGGTCGTGGCGGAACGAGGCGGCGCGATACCGAGGTATGTATCGTCGGGCTCGGTCATCCGGCCTGAGGATTCATGGAAGAAGAAACCCGGATTTATACGTGGATCCGCACGGACGTCCGTGTGCCGGTGTGCGCGCGTGTAGACGCGCCGTCGTGTGTGGTGGTACGTACGTAAGTGAAAACAGGACGAAAATGGGAAGCGCTGAACTGGTATAAACAAGGGTCGCATGCAATATTAGGGGCATTAAGTCGCCATAAAGAGCGCATTAGGGGTGCGCCCGTGCCCTCGAGGGGTAGTTTAGCGTTTAATTGTCCCACCCCGTGTATCAAAGGTTTCGATTTCTGCTTGACTACGCGCGTTATAAATCCACGTACGTTCGTCGTTTCGCACGTACATACGCGATCCGTGCTTAGTTATTATTACACGCAAGACCGTTGCCTCTTCATCCTCGAAGAAAAAACTCTGACAGATCGATCGAAATTACATCGGACTCGGTTACGTCGCCCCTTTATCACATCACCTTACGTTCCACCCTCGTCAAAATTTCATCGAATTTCCTTTATGAATGTTAATTGTCTCCGTCTTGCCACCACAGACTCCCGAGGAACTTTTAAATATTTCTCTGTCCTCGATCAATCAACTTGGAAGAGAAAAGACTGTTACCCATCGATCCAATTCGACGCGGAATCCAAGATCTCGCCGGCAAGGGACAGAGAACGCGTTTACTCGCGACGAGTCCCTCAGGTTTCCGACGATCGGCGAAACGACGACGTATCCGTCGCGCGGCTGTGTGCGACATACACGTACACACGCGCGTACAGTCGCGTAGACATTATGTGTGAGGGGGGTATACCCGAAACGTATAAGAGGAACGGCGAATACCCAAGTTGCTATTGAACCGATTTTGAGCAAATATCACTTGAAGCAGGTCGGGGAGATTCGCGATGCCGTAGTGACGGGGGGAGGGTGGTTGGTGGTTGCTGAAAGAGCAAGGGAGGAAGGTGGAGATGGAGGAAGAGGAGGCTGAAAAGGGACTTGGAGGGGGTGGTAAAGGGACGAAGAGGTAAGGGTACGATGGCACCGGGGGGGGAAAGGGGACGAGAGGAGGGCTGGAAGGGGTTGGGGGGGCGGAGTGGGCGGATGGGACGGAGGCAGAGACAGGAGCAGAGAGCTCACAAGCCCTTCGGCAAATTTCATAACCGAACTTGTCGTATTTGCCCAGATTATTTCAATATATTCGACTCAAGCCGGGAATCTGTTTGCGAGCGAGTGTATGCGTGAATGGAACTTGCCGCGGTCGCCGCGTCCGCCTATGTGCGGTTCCCGTCTATCTTCGCGCTACCCTGTGTTCTTCGTCGATGAGAGAAACTATCTGCCGCGCGGCTTGCGCACGCCCCCCTCTTTCGCCCTCTCGGCGACGCGTCACGCGCGTCGTTGATACAGCTTTTTAAGAAAATTCCACGGTCGCCTCGGTAAACGTTGCTCCCATCCCTCCTCCTTCTCCTCCTCCCCTCTTGCCCTCGCTGGGGTGGATTCCGAATCCGCGCCATTTCGATGGCGAGGCAGAGATTTCGTTGGGTAAAAAGCGGGTTCGCGGGTTCAGGGTTCTCTCCCTCACTGAGTGATTCACGGAATCCCGTCGCGGCAGGCGTGGATGGGTGGGTATGCCTACCCGCTGCTGCTCCAGCAGCAAGCAGCAAGAGGAGGAAGAAGACCGACCGCGAGGAATTGCCGCCGCGAGGATCACGGAACCGAGTTATTACATTTGGCGATCGCTGCCTCGCAGCTTTCTATCGGCCGTACGGAAAGTTTAATAACACGGTTCTTTGGGAGGTTTGCCGGTATTTCGAGAGGAGATTTTCGAAGCGGAGGATTGGTTTCTGATGATGTTTTGGTAGATCGAGGCTGGCAGCGGTTCGCGAGATTGACTTGAAGTATAAACTCTCTGCTTTCGAATGTTATTGCAAGCCGAAAGAAACTCCTCGTCCCCGTTGTTTGTTAAACACGCGGTGATTCGTTGCTAATTTACAAACGGGAATTCGTTTCGCTCCGGCCTATTGATCACGCGCGTAATTATAATTCATTCAATTTACGTGGAATTTAACTCAAGTAGGCGCGTATTGATTAAGCGCGATCCATCGAGTAGCCGATGGATGTTAACGTTGATAAATAAATAAATGTAAATAGGACCTCGGTTAGACGCGATCAGACTCGCGCGGCAAGGATATCGAGTGATCGTGAGCGCGATGTTTTGCCGAATAAGAAAAAAAAAAAGAAGAAGAAAAAGAGAAAGGAAAAATATCGTAGAAGCGCGGAAGAGCAATTGAACGCGATTCGCACGATTTGTGCACGCGATCAATTTTGTTATTATTATTAGCCCGGGCTGGTTAGCCGGGATCGGTTGGCAGATCGTTTGGCCGTTGATCCGTCAAATTGGCAGGAAATGGAGCGGTGGCTAACGTGAACGCGCGACGCGTTCATGAAGTTGCGCTAATTAAATAAAAGGAGAGGAGGATCGCGTAGGATGAGAATGTTGCCGTTCGTGCATAACGCGTGCACGTGCCGGCACGTGTGTGCACGCCTTTCAACCACCGCCGAAGGCCTGTCCTACGTCCTCCTATAATGTATTATTAGTCCGTGGAATGCGATATATATTAGTTTGGGAGCCGTGGACAGATTCGGCAATCAATTAAATAACAATAGCCGCTCGTTAATCCCGCGTCGAGACCGCAGACGCGACCGTCTGCCCGAAACGATCCCGCGATCATTAATTACTCCTACTTTCCTCGGTGGTTCGCGCTTCTGGCGTTCTCCGTTTCATCGCGGTCGCCGCTCGTTACAATTTAGTATTTTGTCCGCGTCCAATGGGATATCGTTGATGCTTGCTTGGAAATTTAATAACGCCCGGAATAGACGAAAGATCGATCGTGTAACATGGATTTAATACGTTCGTAACAGAGAGGAAGACGTGTCGAGGGTACAATTTTTATTACGTCCTTCGTTGTTCCGGTACGCGTCTAAATTTCTCCTTTGCGCTACTTTCTTTCTATAAGAAGGAATATTGTAGAAAACGTCGTGGAGAGTGATTGTCAGGTAATCGCTTTCCTGATTCAGGATGATCTATCTATCTGATCAAACTTACGCCAGGTAAGGTGCATAATTTTCGATGCATAATTTTTTCTGAAATATTCAATTATCGGAGAACACCGTCTTAAAAGTCAGATTGATCTTTTCCGGCATTACTGTCGTGAGATCAATTTTTCAGTTCGCTCCGTATCTGTTTCACAGATAGAAACGTCTCCAATGAAATTGTAAATATTCGAGGAGGAACCAACGCGGAATGTTGCTAACGTTCGGTGATCGATGATTCTCTAATCGTATTATCAGCGCCGCTTATAGCTCATCGATCGATAGAGCGTAGCCACGAGAAGGAGGGAGAGAGAGAGAGAAAGAGAGAGAGCGCGAAAGCGAAATACAGGAAGAAAGTCGGGGGATTAGACTTTCTAGGTAGATGGAGCTACCCACTGTAGTAAGTAGCTCGTCGTTATCCCGAAAAAGAAGGAGGTAATAATTGACGACAGACAGCTGATTCGAGCTAAAATTAAATTCCCTCTCTCGACGACACGTTAGGCGGATAATCAGGCTTCGAGGATCGCAGTAGACGGCAGCCTCCATTGTTTCATTCGATTTACACCCGTGCTCCATACCCATAATACAGAACCTGCAATTTACAGGAGAATGAAAAGTTAAGCCTGTGCAGAAGGCTCAGGGGTGGCGTGCAGACAATGGGCCCTGGCTTTAAAATCTCTCCGGCAAACAAATGGGAAAGCCCGGCTCAAAACGTAATTGAGATATTGAGATCTGATTAAGATGAAATCAATAACACCGGGACCGGTTGCCGCATTTTGCCTCGTCCTACATTCTGTCTGTTCGCGAATCTCGAAAGCGATCACCGATCGCGAGCACCGGCAGCCACCGGGCTTTGGCTCGAGCTGGGGAGGATCACCACGGCAGGAAAGGCAGCGCCGGAATACTTTCGATTTCTCTCGTCGAAACTCGACGAGTTCAACGCGTGCTGCCACGGCTCTGGCGCAAAAGAGTTTAAGGGTTTTAAATAGAGGGTTTCCAACGATGTCGATTCTTGCGTGAAAAAAAAAAAGATAGAGCAAACTGACAACTATCTTTCTTAAAAAAAAAAAATAGAAAGATATTCCGTGGAAATTAACGAACGCGAACGATATCCACGTTGCAGGAACATTATCGAGCATCGCAAAATACTCGGACGTCGGATAAAATTTATAGACGAGTTACGTAAAAACGGTAGTCGCGTTACGTTGTAACCGGAAGGTATATCTGCCGTTTGTTTATCCGTACATCCGCAAACGTGTAACGGCACGTTCGTATCGCGAATCATTCCGCTAGATTCCGCTAGATACCGTGCGCTGAAACATTGAAACGGGGCACGCGAAGCGAAAGGGAATGACACGAAAACGAAGAAGTTGTCTTCGTTGGCGTATACGTCGTCGGGACGTCAGCCGTCGCGGCTGGTTCCTTTCTCTCTCTCTCTCTCTCTCTCTCTCTCTTCGAGGATATTCAGCACGGGGCGCTAGAAAGCAACAGAGACGCTTGTAAGCTTACACCTCTGGAGGGGTGCCGTTTTTCGGAACGGAGACTGGAATTACAATAAAAGATACTTCTGTGGCCAAACACTGCCGCGGACAGATTATTATGCGGCGTGTATACACTCGGGCGTACACACCGGCGTATATACCGGGTGTCCACATCTGCCGTGGCGCCGCAGGAGGTCGGTCATAGGACCCCATTGAGGAGAAAGGCCCTCGAAAAATCTCCTTCCATGCTTCCGTGCGGACGAGCCTGTTGTACTTTCCAGTCCAGACGATCGGCAGCGTCTTTGTCACCGCCAATGGGAACGGCGAACTTACGCCGCGTCTACCAATCGTGGCCGAGTCCTCGCCACCGTGCTCCCCTGTCTCCCGTGTAATCGCGTAACCGACCCCCTTTGTCACGGCTTTTCACACCGGAGAGGCGCGTACATGCCCGGACGACGCTTCTTTTTTTATCCAGCACCGCTAATTATCCAGCGAAATCCCCTTAAACGGCCATTAAACCCGCCCCTTAAACGGTCGTAAAAGCACTTTAGGGCTAAACGGATACAGTGTAACGGGTTTCTTGCTCGATGTCTTCTCCGCATTCTTTCTCTTTGCGGCCGGTCTATCTTGCCGCTTGCGGAGTCCACGACTACCGGAGTTTGACAATGACGCTCGACTTCCTTACCAGCGGAGATCCTTCAGCTGAACGAAACGACGATCTCGAGGATCGATGTTGGCCCATCGATGTTTCCTCGACGACGTAAACGACGCCGGCGTTAAGACGGCTTCGATTTTTTAATAGCCAGCTAAGTTTCGTCGAGGACGAGACGACGGTCAATAACTTGGCTAGGGAAGAAAGGGATCCGGGATTCGGGAGAGAGAGGAGAGACGTTCCGCTTTTCTTCCCTCGTTTCTTGAAACACTCGCCGAGCAAACAGCGCGACGTTCTTTACCTTCGTATCGTCACGTGAGACTAACTGTAAGATCAGAGTAGAGGGTCACTCTTCTGCAATTGAATTTGTTACAAATGTTTATTACGTAGCAGCGAGCGCTTCTGTAATTTCCAGACCGTTCGATCGAACAATGAAAGAGGTCACAAGTTTATGCAAGAGGTCCGAAATTTCCAAAAATCTTTCTATATTCTACTCTCAGATCGACCGACGTGAAATAATATAATATGTATTGCGACGCAAATAAACGGTACGTTGGGTAGCTCGCTCTCTGGTATTTGAAAGAAGAAAAGAAAAAAAAAAAGAAGAGAGAAGAACGAGTGGATTGCGGAGCGATCTGAGGTTAGGCGCTGATAAAAAAAAAAAGTATGTACACCGGCGGGACAGAGATAATCAGCTTAATGTAATATAATATTACGGGCGGGGAGAGAAACGGGGAACGCGGATGGTTTATCAAAGTGTAGCCGCAGCCTTTCGTGTCTCACGCTTTATTAGATTGCACGCCGCCCGTTGGAAATTAATAGTACGATTAATTTATGACTGTAAAATACGCCAAAGTCGCGCCCTCTCCACTACACGTTCTTCCCTGTGTCGAGGAACAACGATAAAGAACGTATCGTGAAACGTTAGCCTGTTAGACCCGATATCTCCCGATGTAATATCAGCTCGATGCTTTTCCTCGTTACGATTCTCCTTTGATCGCGAAAGAGTATCGATGGCAATCGAGTTAGGCAAACGGGGTAAAACAGGTCAACGAACGTTCCAAGAATCGGTCGAAAGACGCGTACGCGGGATGAAATTCGTTCGCCGGATCTGTGAAGTTTTCGTCGCGTTTAGACAGCTCATGGGGATCTCGTATGGGAAGAGACGTCGGTGGACCCCCGATGCGCATCGCGTACGTGCATGGCTTGATGCACCTTTTATCCCGCGAAAACCACCTCATTCGAGAAAATTGATCGAGTGTGAAAGACCTCGTTCCACGATCCATTAGAATGCCGTGAGCTTTGATCTTTTCAACGAGCTGGAGCATCCGATCGGTCCAACTCCCTCTTCCTCCGCTCTCTTTTTTCTTTCCTCCTTTCCCTTTTTTTCTTCTCCTTCTTTTCCTTTCTTTTTTCTTTTTTCTTTTTTCTTTTTTTGCGTGTCATGAAAAGTGTCTTTGATGGAATCAACCTCGATCCTTTTTAAACTGGATTAGGGCACAACCTTTTAGCACGTCTCGATCTACCGCAATAACTTCTTGCGCTCTTAATCGTCCCAGATTGATGGACCAGGATTCTGTGCCGGTTGCGCGACGAATCACGCGAAGAAATGTTTCATATTTGATGTTAATCGAACAGAACAGTAGGGATCGACCTGTTCAATTGTCGAGTCGACAGTCTTTCAGATGCTGGATATTTATTTGTCCAATGTTCATTCAGAATTTCACAAGTTCGAGATTCCCTTTTCGGAGGTGATTGAAATTAACGCGAATGAAATTGATTTGTCTTTATCAATCTTTGACTCTGCGATTAACGAAGTGTCTGCTTAAGAGATGATTCAGTTACCGAATTATATAGCATTCCTAGATTATTTTCGTCAAAAGTGCTCTTACGTTGGATAACAATGATTCTTATACATCATCACCAATCATAAAAAATATAATCCTTATATCATTATCAAGTATCTTGTCCTAAATTGTTCCGTCGAAGCGTACAGAAATAAAAGTTCAACGATTGTGTTAGCAACCAATTGTTAGATAGTTGCTTCGAATCTTTTATGTGCTGATAAGTAATTAACAAATTAACTTCGCGGCTCCGTGTGAAATCGTCGATCGATTCGCACGATACGAAGGTCGGAATGCCCGCTTAAAAATAACGACGTGGAGCAAAGTGTTGTCGGCTGGAAGGAACAGAAAATATCGGCGGAACGTGCAGGTATCACAATTTTCTAGGGTTGCAGGCGGTACACAGGGTGCTCACGATATATCTGGCGTAAGCCTATCGGCGTAAAAGCCATTATTGTCGGGGGGTCACCCTTGGTGGGGTTGAAAAGGCGAAAGAGATCGGCGTCGGGGGTTGCAGGTCGTCGCCTTGCTGTGCCCAGATGCCTTCTAATGGCCTTAATGAAGTGTGTACGCACCGTGTGTATGGAGTTAGAACGCGCAACGACACTAATTTTTAAGCATAATCGTACACTCAGCTTCACAACGTGTGAACGGCAGCGAGTTCTCAAACCGTCCGCGTCGCCGGATCCCGTTTCTGCGTCTTCGCGCGGAATTTTTTTACGCCGCGGGTGTCCACGAGAACGTTCCATTGAAGTTTTGGGAATACTCTGACCAGAAACTTCCCTGTAATTGGCTTCATTTTTTCTTCTTCTTCTTCCTCTTCTTTTCCTCCACCTTTTTTTTTCTCCATTATTTGTCGCCTGCCCGGTACGGGCTTTGTTAGTTTGTACGATTGTGTTCCATCTGTCGCTACGAATTTCCATCACGCGGAAATTTGGAACATTTAAACCCCGACGAATAATGGTAATGCTACTAGCAGGTGGTGCATTGGTGAGCGAAATTAGCGGCGAAATGTTTTAATGATCGATCGAGAGTAGACGTTCGCGAATCTACTGCGAGGAATTTCATCAACACAAAATGGCGCGCGCGCGCTCGCCACAGGTGATACGGGTGTGTGTGTGTGTGTGTGTGTGTGTGTGTGTGTGTGTGTGTGTGTGTGTGTGTAACCAGCAACGGAGCCAGTAATATCTTTGAAAATGGAATGATTTTCCACAAGATAGAGCGGTACACAATAGCTGTGTGCAATCGTATCACGGTGGTTTCGCGTTTTCGTACGGCATCGCGCACTGTTCTATTATAGCCCCAGTTTCGAGTGGCTCGATGCTCTTTAACGATCTGCCACGACGTGGATACAATTTGAGCGTCGCGAGAGAATAAAAAAAATCGTTGCACCCTTTCACGAAAAACAAACGACAACGCACTTTGTTTTTACGACGTAATTGAAGAAAATACACCGTGCACTTCGATTAATCGAAGATTCAGTGATGTGATATCAGAAAAGTTCTCTCTGCTGTATCCCACGAAAGATGGATATTTCCAAAGTACCAGAGAAACTCGAGGGCCGGTCGTTTCGAATGCGGAACGAGACGATCGAGGCGTAAGTAGTCCTCGATTCGGGGAGGAGTGTCGTCGGACGATAACGAAACGGGATACATAGTGGCGACGATCGCGAAAACAAGACGATTTCAGGTTCCGTGGGACGAAGTTTACCCGCGGTTAAACGTTATGCGCCGCGATTTCGCAGAGGGCCGTGGACAGTGCAATCAGTGGAAATCAGTTACTTAGCGTCTAATGAGTCGTTGTCGTTGGAAGAGAGAGAGAGAGAGAGAGAAAAGGCGTCGAGAATAGGTAGTAATCTCGACGATGGAGGTTTATCACCAGGCAGATGGACTAATTGATGTCATTCACGGTATCATTAATGCCGGTGTTCTCGGACGGTGGTATCAGCGTAGCTAGTGATTTTCACAAGCGGAGAAATCTTTTCAGACCGTGCCATTTCTCCCGACTTTCCGCTCCTCAAGAACAGAGACGAGGGAGCAGGATGGAAAATGGGAAAAATGAAGAGAGAGAGAGAGAGAGGCGGACAGAATAGAGGGCAGAGAGAGGGTGACAGACACGAGAACGTGTGTGTGTGTGTGTGTGTGTGTGTGTGTGTGCAGCGGCGGGAAAGAGAGCGAGAGAAGAACGCAGACGTGTTCGTGGGTGTCGAAGGCGGGAAAAGAGGGTGTAGGAGGGTATAGGAGGGGATGGAAGTATGAAGTGAGCATATTACTATTGAGAATAAGTACCTGGCTTCGAGATGGTGGCTGTGCTCAGGGGGAGAAGGTGGAACGAGGCTGAAGTAACGGCACACGGGGGTGGTACGTCGGGGGTACAAATGGGGTGGTACAATGGGCACTAATGGATCTCAAGCCGCCGCGAGAGGCGCTGCTTTTAATCTAATTGTCCTTCGTAGCCGTCGCGATCGCGATCAGTGGTATTCAACTCTGATCCCTCGTCCACCGCCCCTTAAAACATACGATTATACGCGGCGAAGAGGGAAAAAAAAAAAAAAAAAAAAAAAAAGAAAATAAAAGGAGCCGGAGTGGCGAAGATGAACCAGATGAGGCTCGTAGCGTGGGAGTGTCTCCCTCCCTCCCTCTGCACTTTCGGCTCTGCGTGGAAATTCTGCAACGACAGTTTGAGAAAAAAAAAAAAAGGAAACGCGGCGCCAACTTGTAATGTGGCAATTAAATTCCAACGAATAATAGACGTTTATTAAATTCCTGTAATGGACCGTTTTTATTAAAAGTTCATTACACCCGGAATATTCCAAGTCCAGATGAAGAGTCCTAGCAACTCGTGATTTTTCACGCCGGCAATGTTTCACGCGAAGCACCGCGGCGCCGCGCCGCACCATCGTGCTGCATTGCACACGGCACAAATGAAGTTTCTCGCGCGTCCTTTGTTCCCGCGTTTCATTCGTTTTTACCTCTGTGATTCGAACGCGACCGAAGAAAATATTGAGGTAAAAATTTTCCACCGATTCGACGAACATTTTGACAGTGGAGCGAGCGCAATTTTCCCAAAAGTGGTGGGGGGGAAAAAAAACATTCGTTCGAGCGCCTGGGTGTCGTTCAACCGCTGGCCGACTATCGATACCTAGCGCATATCGCACGGTGACAAGCATAGGTGTGAATGCTTACGAATCGACACGGTGAATGGAAGCAGGGCGAAAGTGGACCCGGAGCGTTCCTTTCTCCTTTTAGAGGTTCCATTTAGCGGAACTTTACGGCATTATGCGGCGTACTCGTTGAGCTAAAACGCAAGGGGAGAGGAATTTCGAAAGCACGCGAGGCCTGCTCTTTCTAATGTTGCGAATATAAAATGTCTGCAAAATATATATCTCGAGCGTCGCGCGTTTCTTTCTCTAAAACACACCGCTGTATCCTCAAGATCTTCAAGATAAAGAGAAGATAGGGGTAAGAATCTTTAAGAACCTCGTTGAAAAAAGAACGCGTTTACGAAACTTTGTTTTGAACTCTTGGAATTCACAAAGACTCCAATCACTCGATCGTGAACCCTAAAAATATTCCATCGACGAGATTATGAAACAAAGTACCTGAAACAGATTCTGCCATTGCGAACAGAAGAGGCCAGACACGAAAAAAATGGGAAATTGAACGAAGAAACGAGACTGAAACATCGCAACAGAAAAGCTCGGTCAGGAAACAAACCACAACGTTTCCCGCAAACCGACGGCATTATCTGGTCGATCTTATCGGGACACGACGATGACGATCGTCCCGGTGGCGCAGGTGGCGCAATAATTACTTCCTCTCGGTGCTTTTGCTTCCCTTTACATCGTGCCACCGGCGCTCGTTCAATAACGATAACGATAATTGTCGCGCGGCGGTGTCGTCGCTACGCGCCTCGTCCTTACCGAAGATAAATTCCTGATAAGGCGGATAAATTGGTTGGATTGTAATTGCCGTTGTGCGTGTTATAGCGGCGGGATGAGCGACGTATGACGGAGAGACGGTGGCACGTGGGGAAGGCTAACCGGCGAACAGAGGCGAACGGGTGGCGCGATTAAACGCCACCGTTGATGTTTACATCGAACGAGTCCGTGGGAATCGAGCCCGCCCCGTTTGCGTAGACGAGGGCGGAGACCCAAGCGTTGGCCAGCTGCCTGATCCAGAATTCAGGAAATCGTCGTAACGACGCCGAACGTCGAATCTTTTCGCGATTAATGACACGGAAGCGATTTTGTCGCGTGTTAACCACGTTAACTCCGTGTTCTCGCACACGGTGAGGAACGGTGGGAGGGGGAGGGGAAGAACTGCACAAGGGGGCTGATTTTGCAGACGAAAATTACGTTCGTTATCGTTGTTATTTCTGGGAGTTGTGTCACAGTGTGCGTGACGATGTGAGTTTCGATCGAAAGAACCACGAGGGGGAAACAAGCCTGATAGAAATATCGGAATTGAATTATTTATCGGTTTAACAGATAAGGGAACGTATGATAGATATTGATTTTTGTTCGAGAGAAGTCGGTTTGAAAAGTTTTACGGGGAGCGAGGGGCGGCGGGGGGACTGGAGAAATGACAAGTTGATAAATCTTAGTAGTGTCATATATTTCTCTCGAGATAATTAATTAGCTACATATTTACATGAAAGAAACTATACGTTATCTATATATTTATAATATATGCACGTTTGCGTATAGTACATGTTATGTTACAAAAATTTTTCGCTCGCCAGTTGATCGTGTCTCGCGGTTTCTAAGAAACCGGATCGTACGAGAAAGTTTCTGTCCAACTGAGATTGTTTACGCTCGCCTTGTTAACACTTCGAAAAAAATGTCGCAAACGATCCGAATGGTTTTGACAAAAATTACTGCTTCGAAATCTAGCAATTTCCAAAACCACGCAGTCGTCCACGATTCGCCACTCATGAGCCAATACCTTCGATATTGCGTTTCTACTATATACTCATAATCGCTAGAAACAATCCTCGAGGAATAAAAACGACGACAAAAGATTTACCACAATTCGGTAGTAACAAAAAGAAAATACCCTGAATCGTCGACAAACCGCCAGCGGTTCCAACGTCGACACTTTCCCCGTCCTCGACTCGAATTGAACGTCTCTGTCGAATGACTCGACGGACGACTAGCGTTATTCGTCTCGTTCGAAGCGAATGACCGTAACGAAATTCCTCGAGTTCCACTCCCTCGAGTCTCTCGCTTCGAAGCCTCGGTTCTCCACTGATTTCCACTTCCCATTCGTATCGTCGGGAAGTCGAGGCATCCGGTATACACTAGTATCTCTTCGTTCGTCAGCCTCCTTCCCTCTCGATCCTCTTCATCTGTATTTATGTACATCGTGAATCACCGTCGCCGATAAATCACCCCACATTCCGCAGTTAATTATCCACCTTGCGTAGAACTTCCTCCGCCTTCACTCTGAGCACCTCCGCGCTCTGCCTCCTGATCTCGTCGTCGGACGAGGCCGAGTCCTCCTCCTTGTCGTGCTTCGAGCTGAGATTCTGCGGCAGGCTCTGCACGCCAAGGTTCAGCGGGTGTCCAGGTATGTGACCTCCGAGCGTGTGCCCGTTGACGTTGTTGTGATTGAGGGTGGAGGCCGGGTTCAAACCGACCGGCAGAACCGTGCTAAGGGACGCCAGGTTCTGCGGAAGGGGTAGCCCGATGTACTGCGACAGGATGGCGTGCAACGGGGGCAGCTTGGGCGCGCTTGCCGGCCACGGCGGTGGGAACACCGGCGGGATGAACCAGGGAAACGCGCCCGTTGGTCCTCCCGATGGATCCGCACCTGGCACACCGCCGGCGGTTTGAAGCAGGCGGGCGTGAAGCGACAGCTCGTTGACACCTGCAATCACACCGTTTTCTTTTTTTTTTTTTTTTTTTTTTTTTTTTTTTTTTTTTTTTTTTTTGTTTTGTTGTTGTTTTTCTTTCTTTTTTTTTTTCCACGGATTTCAGTTCGGTTGCGAAAGTTGTTTTTCGACCGCCGCGGGGGTTGCTCCGCATTGGCCGCTGGAAAGAATTAGCATCTCGCGATCCAACTGCGTCTTTGTTCGTTCGATCGTTTGTCCAGAATCAATTGGCCGTTCGTTAGGTGCACTGGCGTTCTGATCGTGGCGTTTGTTCTATCTTTCTTTTCGTTTCGGCTGCGTTTCGTTTCCACGCGGTGCTCGGTTGTAATGACGTTGGGAAAAGAGACTGGAAGAAATTGTGTTGGTCTGTATATGATGTTTTATGGAGGCACCGTATTCTGGTAGACTGAACGTTTCGTCGAGTAATGTGAGAATGTTTCGTCGTCAGTAGACGTGTGTATGTGTGTTGAAACAGAACTAAGTGAATGTGACACTATCCTATTTTTAGCAAATGGAATTAACCACATTCGAACTAATCTTCAATGTTTAATCTGTTTGAATCTATTAGAATATACATTCGCTAAACTTTATAAATTTTCCAAACACCGTAATGAAATTACCTGACCTTGAACAGCCAGTTGATTTCGGACAGAACAGATCTAACAATCTAACAAAAAAAAATTTGACAATCGTAGACAAGGGTGATCTGTTTTTTAGAGAAACAAAAATTTGTCTCGTTCAGATCGCTGGCCGTGTAATTACGACCGATCGGATCATTCGTGAAAAATTAAACGATCAAGCACTTTTCTCGCTTGTGGTAACTACGACGGTCGACACTGGAATTAGGGGTAATTGGCGTTGATTGCATCTACCGTTTCGCGACTCTTCTTCTCGCATATTAAATCGGCAGACCATCCGCGACGAAATAAAAAGTCGAACGGAAAACGATTCTTAGAACTTACCACTTTGTTCATGCATGAAACTGGTATCTCTGCCGAGCACCTTCTCCTTCTTGCGCCACTTTGCACGACGATTTTGAAACCAGACCTGCAATCATTTAATTTCGCCGTTTGAAATTTCGTTACTTGCAATGCTCTCTTTGACAATTCATTCGATTGCCTCATTTACTGCCACTTAAGGAACAACTATTACGTAGAAATGAATATCTTTTGAAATTTAAACCGGAAAAGCTGAATGAAACATTCTTGTCAAAAATTAAAATCTTGAATTGAGCAAACCTCGTCGAAACTGTAATCTACGCGAATTTTTCTCGCTCGAATGTTTTATTCGGAAATAGCTACCACTGAATTTTCACGTGCCTGGCCGAAGGCAAAGGGACAGCCTGGCTGGCGTAAAACCATCGAATTATTTCTTGGAAGAAAATACGCGCGAGCGACGCATGAGAACCCCAGCCGGCCGTATCAGAACCAGCCAACAAAAGCTTGCTCTCGAGGTTGATTAAGCTAATTGTTAACAATTATCCTGATTTCCTCCGTACCCCCGAGTGGCAGCAACCCCTGCCCTCGCACCTCGCCGCCCCTTCGAAAACCCCCGGCGCACCGTTACCGCCTGGCCCCGTTGCCATATAAATGCTTTCGCTTTCCGCCTGGGCTGCTCTGATTTTTCGTGGCCACTGGCAGACCCCGCGAGAAACAGACGGAGAGAACGAGGGAGAGATTACATTTTACATCCTGTCTCCATTGTGCGGAAAATCCCCGTGCTTTTCAGCCGACCACGTTCGCCGCTGCCTATCCGACGATACAGCCACTTCTGACACTTGCTATCGTTTCTACTCGAAATCTATTTTTTCTGTACGAAGATCTCCCGTGATCTAGTTCAAGAACGATCGAACAGGGACTTTGATTCGAAATATGTAATTATCTCGAATGATATTAGACACGAGGATTGAAAGAAAATGAGGAGAGAGAGAGAGAGAGAGAGAAGTTTAACGTGGAAATATTTCGAAAGAGAAATTGGGAATATCGTTGGTGGTAGCTAGAAATTGAGGGAAGTTTTGAAAGTGACTTGGAACGTTCAGCTGAAGGAAGGAGGGAGGGAGAGAGGCCGGGGAAGGAAATTCAATTGCCTAATTGCTGTTAATTATTTAATCGCTCCTGAATACCCCGCTAACGCCTAAGTGCTCGCAAACCTTGCAGCGCGTCGTTTAACCGACCCAACGCGAACCCGAAAGTTTGAATCCCACCCCACGGTCTACACGGGTCCGTACAATCTCGGTGTAACGTTTCCACCGCCGTCTCCGCCGCAAATTTCCTGTCGACGCTCTCTCTTACTTGTTGAAAGCGCCGGGGAGCCAACATTTTTCCTACGTCCTTCGAAATTTTTTCATCTATCCCCGGCGACGCGACGTTCTAATCTCGTGCCTCGAGACAATAGGCATGAAAAGAAAAAAGAAAGAAAGAAAGGAAACGAGTCGTTCAACCTGTTAGACGGTTCGTTCTTCGACGAGGAACGAAAGTTAGAATTAATTTGTTTTTAATCGAATATAAATATGATGTAACTCGTTATCAACTGAAAACCGAAACGTAAAACAGATTAGAACACCTAATGAAATTTTTATGGTCAATTAGCGATCCTAATGAGAAATTAAACGGCGTTCCTTTTGCGTGTTACAGTGAACAGATTTGACACGAGAAGTCGTAGCGCAGCTACGAAAGATTTCACGGCACGACCGGCAAACTTTGCGCGTCTTTTTCGAAACGGGGGAATGTCTTTTGTTCGAGCTGCGATTAAAAGATCCCTTGGAATCGATAGGCAAACACGGTTTGACGAAAAAGCGAAAGCCAGAAGGCTGGATGGTGGCGTCTGGCGGCGTCTGTTGCGCGGGGAGCCGGGGAAGTGGGTGGCAGAGAAACGATTCGCGATTCCATTACCATGCTGGCCGATCGACGATCGAACACGATACATCGGCCGGCCATTAATACCGAAAAATGGGTAATTTCGCATCTGGAATTGAGGGCGGCGCGGGAGGAGGAGTAGCGGAGGATTTCCTAGATTGAAATAAAGTGGCCGTGGCACCACTGCGCCGCGGCGGATCATTTAGCGGTTTTGTCGAGCGACGGCCAATTGCCGGCATTGTCGCTTGGCTGTACCACAATGGGCCAATCGGAATGCTCTCTGTCTCTTTTCAACTGCACGCCACCCTTCGACGACGGCACCATCCACGACCCTTCTCTATACTCTACATACACGCACGTACACACACACACACACACATATCTATATATATATATATATAGATATATATATATCTATACATATATATAGATATATAGATATATATGTATATATACATACGTACGTACACACGGCTCTTTCTTACTCTCTTCCTCCCTCTTTCGTGATCAACCCCTTCTTCCGTCGCGCTTCGATTCACTGTCTCACTCTATCAGAAAGATTCCGCTCAGTCTCCTCGTCGCGCGTGCGAGCGAGGGTGCCAGGATGGTTACGCTAATCGAGTAACCGATTTCCATCCATGGAAAAGTCATAATTTATGGGAGCGCCGTCAATACCCCCGGCCTCACCCCTCTCTTTCAGCCATCGCCATCGTCGGCGACGTCGTCGTGTACCGATTCCACGTCACGTAATTCGGACTCGTTTCGCGGATGATTAAGTGGTAATGTCAGTCCGTACCCCGAGGCTGATATTTATCGGGGGGAGGGGGAGGTCTGTGATCGAATTAACGCGGTCAAAAGATTTCTTCCGAAGGGAACGAGTGTCGTAAAAACTATCGACAGGCATCGAGATATCGAGAACCAAGCAGTTTTCCACTAGACTTTTTTTTAGATCGAAATTTAATCGACTCGACTTTGCAAACGTCACGAGGAAACGACGCGCATTAAAATATCGCATCGACGCGGCGTTTCATTGAACCTTCCGACTGATTAAACTGGTTTATCGTTTGAAAATCGCGATTGTTCGTGTAAATATCTTTCCATCATTCTCTCGTTTGTTTTGTTTTCTCCTTTTTTTCTTTTTATTCGCTCTTTTCTTCTTTCACTCTCCTTCGTTCTACTCTTTTTTGTTTCTTTCTCCGTTCACTCTTCTCTTTTTCTTTTTTTCTTTTTTCTTTTTTTTTTTGTGTTCTTTCATTTTCCATCGACGTCAAAATACGTGCAGCTGGTACTCTCTCACCGACCGTTAAAAGGCGCGGCTGGAAAATAATTTCAAAGCAGATTACGACCCCGTACGCTCTTTACCGTTCGACTGGCTCGTATGAAATTAATCCGTGTAGCACCGAGTATGGTCTGGCGCGTCTTTCGCCAAATTACAGACGTCGAAGAGGAGCGGCAGACTTTCGGTACAATAGTGTGTAATTAGTTGAGAGACCCGTGCCGAGGTTGAAGCTCATTCACGGGGCTTTTCGCGTTCGAATATCAAGCTTGAAAAGCTTGCGGCGGCGCGTACGTCGTTCTGAAGACAACTCGGTTCTCAGCATCTTCGGTAAGAACGCAATTTTATCGAACCTTGGCTAACGCCGTTGCCTTCAACGTCAATGCATATTCAAGGAATTTTTCCCTTTCGATCGCGAGATAAGTTCGACGTGAACACGAGAACGCGGACATGGAATGATTAATTTAAAAATTGCACACGCAGAATTTCAATCTCTTGAGAAATTTAATTTGGGATGTGAGATATCTCTGCGTAATTTTATATTACGAATCCTGTCGAGGTAGAAAAATCTACGAGACGAAACAGCAAGTGGAATTTTTAATAACAACTACGTTTGCATCGATAATTCTAGTAACTATCCAGCTAGGAAATGTTTATTCGTCGTAGACGAGTCCCTCTCGGATTAAAAGTCAAGCTATCGAGCAACGAACGAAGGCAACAATCGATTTCAATCAAGTAATTGAACTCACCTGCACCCTAGCCTCGGACAGGTCTAACCTCATCGCGAGTTCTTCTCTGGTGAATACATCTGGATACTGTGTGTTCCCAAAGGCCTTCTCGAGCTCGTGCAGCTGGTACGTGGTGAATGTAGTGCGGGACCTCCGAACTTTGCGCGGCCGATCCGATTCTCCTAGGTTTAACCGGTCCGACTCCCCTAGATTCAAAGGATCGTGCAGGGCATCGTTTATCTGGTGATCGCTTAAGTGCCCGAGTTCCCCGTCTCCCGCATCACCGATAGCATCGGACGACGTCGCATGATCTGCAAACAACAACGAAAAGACTAATTACGCTTACAATTCGCCAACGAGACGTTCCTTTTCTCTTTCACTTTGCAATTCGTAGAAATGGTAATCGTGCAACACTGAAAAGACCAGAATCGAACTTGCGCTCGATACGTTTACGCAACATTTTGTGTATCTTTCCTCGCTGATATTTTAACCACTTGCGCTGGCAAGTAGATTGCGGACCATAACGAGTGACCGAACCGTATACAATAATTCGTCGCTTTCTTTTCCTTTCGAACTCGTCGGTATGATGTCACTGGACAGAAATTATCGAGGGGTAATAAATTTTTTATTTGTTTTGCCTGGGTTATACTTAAATAATATTTAAAATAATACTTAAAATTATACTTAAATATACTTAAAACTGAGAAAATGCAATTTTGGGACAAAAGATTCTCGACGTGCGTGGCACGTCATTCCGGCGCAAGAGGTCAAAACACGCGACGTTTAATTAAGAAAGGGTTCGATCGTTAGCAATATTCCTGGATACATCGCGACGTGCACGCTACTATGATGCAGAAGGAGCGAGAGATTCACCAATTGCTAGCGCCAAAGGGCCACGGACCGGTATTAAAGTTCGGATAGATACGCGTATCAAATCGCGCGGTTCTTCGATACTTGAACGGAAGAGAGGATCGGGGCGATTAAGCCAAATCGTCCGCGCTGCCAAAACGAAATTGACGTTCCGTTGATACACAGAGAGAGAGAGAGAGAGAGAGAGAGAGAGAGCCGGCGAGGAACAGCGAGGAGCGTAGCGTGAACAGTGGCGCGGAGTGAGGCAGGTCCAGGGGGATGTGTGTGTGCTGGGGGAGGGGGTGGGTGAGAGAGGAGAGAGAGAGAGAGAGAGAGAGAGAAGCAGAGAAGGGTTGGAGATGCTGCGGGGTCGGTGTGGGTGCAATTTCATTTTTAAGCCGCGCAACGACTGGGCGCCGATATACGCCCGATACGCCGATCATGTCCGATCGACGGATTTGCCAATTTTAAGCCTCACCCGGCGCTTCATTTTTTGTACATCCGCCTATATATGAAATATAACGCATCGATGCGAGCCTGTACATTATACGTACACGCTCGATAGTACTTAAAAACCGTTGCCGTCAGTGATTAGCAAATATCACGAGTGCATGTCGTACACCGGTGCCCCCTCCCGCCCCTCCGCCCCCCCCCCCGCGTTTCAAACCCCCTCAGGATGCAACCCCTTGCACGTAGCGAACGCGCACCACACGCGATCGTTTCTCTAACCCTTCCTTCTCCCTCTATCTAACTTTTATTGCCCCTGTCGCCTTTTTCCCCTCTCTTTCTCTCTTTCTCTTTCTCTCTCTCTCTCTCTTTATTTCTGTCTGCTTTGTGTCGTCTTTTCTATGAGCATCGGCGTCGACCGAGTTTAAAGAGTTCATTAGAGCAAACTGCATGCGAAAGATGACGTTTTTCTTTTCTTTTTTTCCTTTTCTTGCACGCTACTTGGAGGTGGAACAGATGCTTACGATTGCTTCAGAGGCACTGCGGCTGATACCTCCGTCGTTTACTGAGAAGGAAAGATTGTTGGAAAGAATCACATCGACTCACACTTGGCGAAGGCTCGTCCTCCCTTGTGCGAGATGCCTCACGATTTTGTGGCAAAGCCAACTCGATCGGGTAACTTGCGATTTGCGAAAGTCTCCTCTGCAATCTTGTTCGCGTCTCGTCGTTGGATTTTATTAATTTTATTAACAGCGGCGCTTGAATCGCATGCAAGAATCGTGCATGAATTCTAGGAATTCTAAGTTCATTAGCGGCGCGTTGTCTGATTTAATTCGTAACATTACGTTCCTACTTCGACTGGACAAGGCGACGCTTTTAATCTCGCCGACACGGGTCGACATCGGTCATGAAATTAGATAACAACACGATGACGATCACCCGGAGCTGACTTGCCAAGTTTCAATGTATCTGTCTCACATCCCTCGTGCGCCACTTGCATCATCCCCTTACACACGTTTGCTTGAACTAATTAGACGCGCATTTACTACTCGTGCGTAATAACGTTAATCCTACTTTTCGGTGCCGCTATAACCGGCAGTTGTGATAGATTGCGAACGAAGCGAATCGTTCGAACTGGCACGCATGTCGATTCCCTTTCTCTCTCTCTTCCTCACTCACTCACTCACTCACTCTCTCTCTCTCTTTCTCTCTCTCCCCCCTCTCTCTTTCTATGCAGACAGAAAGATAAAAACACGAGAAGGAGAGAAAGAAGTGATACGTGCGTGTGCATGTAATCGCACTAACATTTACGCAAACAACGTACGGATAATCCACAGTGAATAGAGAGATTTTTATGTTTTCATGCTAGGGCACAATGGGGCACCCACTTGATGCCTAACTCTCTGCTGCTTTATATTAAATCTACGACCGGCCGATAGGGGTTGCGCCGGAGAGAGGGTGCTGCCCGAAAAGGCAGTTCGCGGCGCGAAATTAAAGATTTATTTACAGTGCCACGATGACCACATGCCTCGGTCCGTCTTTTTCACCGATAGCAGTTCTGGAGAATTTTGTCCCTTTGGTTTTTCGATTTTTTTTCACAGAAAAGCCCGCCGTTGCGCTAAATATTCGGAGTAATACGGAAGTTTGAGCTGTGGAATCTTCTTTCAGGATTTCAGGAGTGAGAAAAAGAATATCACGTCTACGAGTGAAAACACGAGAGAAAGAAGAAAATAAAGCGCCGGGGGAAAATTAAATTGTGCGGAAGATTTAAAGCATTGAAATTTCGGGACGTTTCTCGCCAGAGAAAAAATATCGTCTGTCTGTGAATAAAAAACGTGGAAGATAGGGTACAGAAAGAGATTAAGTAATTATGAAAGATCGGACTCTGGACTTTAGGAAGCTTCCTGAACTTTGATTAATATTCTTCCAACCAGCGAAACGAAGATAGAAAAATTCCGTTCTTTTCGATCACCGGGTTAAAAGGGAACGAAATTCCCCGATTATTCTCCGAATACCACTCGATGCCGATCCAGATCCGAACGATCGAGAACCAGAACTTGTCGATCCGCAGGTGATACGCAGCGAACCGTATGAATGGACACTCGATACATGGCTATTGTCAGACGCATTAATTATGTTAGACGACTGTACGATCGAAATCCGCAAACACATCCTGATTTCTGCAGGCCACAATCGGGACCGGCCAATAATCGGTCCAGCCAGTACACAGTGATCATATCGACTGTATTCCTACTTGTGTGCTCGCACGTATCACGAGACGTATGTACGTATAACGCGCGTAAACCAATTCGCGAGTGTACGAAAACTCGATGAAGCAGAAAACGGTGGTAATTAACGACGATCCACGGAGGAAAATGGAGAAAGATTCCATCCGCTGCGAACGGAGACGGCGTGTCTCCCCCTTTGTATCCGGTAATTCTCTAAACGTTGCAGGTAACGAGTTCAGGGCAGGATAACCTCCGTACCACCGTCTCTTCCTGAACAAGATATATTTCGCTAGAACGGATTACACAAGGTCCGGCTTTACGCTGGAAAATCTAATAAAATCCTTAAGAGGGTTTACCGGTAATACGTTCACCGCTAAACTGGTCCGGATAATCCTTTACGGAGCAAAAAATCACCGCACCGCGGAGTATCTTCGCGGAAATTTAATAAGTGTAGCTTTACGCTTACGAGGTTCATTAATCTTCCACGGCGTATCACTTTGGCCGGCTGTGATCGGGTTTTTAAAATTGCCGTTCGTAGCGATTTTTCCGCCAAGACTCGTGCCGGCGCGGCGCGGCGCGGCTGCTACCGGGTGCTTCGCCTTTGCCTCGCTAATCGCTTTTATACTTTCATAATTGAAGAAGTGAAAACTCGTTCTTTGTAACGTGTTAATCGTTACGTCGCGTTTTAAAACGCGTCTTTTGATGTCGTGCCGTGGCGCAGCGGTTGCACGCGCGGCATGCCCGCACAGAAACGCCATAATTCATCGCGAAACGGCCAAAGGCAACACGTGGCGCGAAGAAGGGAACTACCGATATTGCACGTAATCGTTGTTTTTTTCTTGAGAAATCCATTGTTGCACACAGTTTAATGAAATAATTGCGTGTTCGTGCGTTCGCAGCGGCAGCTCTCGCGCAGAATAGGCTGGCAAACAAGCGTGCAACACGCTTGCAACGGCGCTTGGGACGCGTCGCGTGCTGTAAGTCACGTCGTAAATTTACATCAGCCGCTGATCCCCGCTACAGATTCGAACCTCGACCTAATTAGCCTTTTTACGCTCACGGCAATTAACGTAACGTACGCGTAACGTAAGCGGCGAAGCTAAGGAAACTGGAAATTTTTTTTTTCCATTTTCCAACTATAAACGCGTTGCGTATTTAGACGTAAATTGCGAGATAGGTAAGTAAACGGCAGTGAACTGTACAGGCGATCGATCGGATCGATCGATGTAAAACGATTTTAAAAATCGGTAGAATCGGTCATTTGCTAAATTGCCATACAATTACGTACGGCCTATCTGATGCTCGGTCTCGCGATGGGTTAAGATAGATAACCCACTTTGTTTTAGTTAGAAGGAAACTTTTTTTTTTATTTTTTATCGCAATCGCGGCCAGATCGATGCGACAGTAATAAAATGTTGGTAAATGAGACCTTAGTTTACTTAACGATATTAGATACTAGATAACAATGCAATATTGCTCGGCTAGTTTATCGAAGGCGCGCGGGTGTTTTACGGTGGGTAAATAGAAACTAACAGGTCACGATCGTTTCGTCTTTAACCTCGCGGTTATTACACGGTAAGATCGAGTAAACGAGACATTAATTAGACATTAATTTGATTTTTATTAAGCGTACGGTGTAGAGTAATTTGAGAGCCCCGCGCGACTTCGATCTAACGATCTTGGAGCAGCTACGATCGACGACGTTGATTCTAATTTTAATCGTCGTTTCGAGAAGCGTGTAGCGAGAACAAATAAAGATCTTACCATCCTCTTTGCCGTGTCCTAATATCTGGTCGATGCTGTACACGTTCCTCTTTTGGTTGTAAGTTTGCGCCATGCTTATTGCAGGACGGCAGCGTCGCTTTCCGCCTTTCCCAGCACTGTCGCAAGATAACTAAAAGCGACGACTTTCGTTCACGAGACAGTTCACTAATGACCGGCGGCAGGGGGGAGGGGGAGGGGGTCTTTTCGTGGCCCCGATGGTCCGAAAATCGTATTTCCCGCTGCTGGCCCGCGGATAGATGGAGCTTCGTCGGAGAAGGTTCTTTTTGGCGCGAGCCAGAGGAAACGTGAACACACGTCGCGCGGAAGGAAGCGCGCGCGTGAAATGTAACCGAACGAATCGACGAAGAGCCGCAGGGGGGAAACAGAGAAATAGACGAAGGGGAAAAGGAAAGAGAAAGAACGACAGGAGCGATCGACTCGTTCGCACACGTACTCTCTCTCTGACTTCCGAAAGAAAATGCGTCGACCGACGGCGCACCACGAACTGGCTCGTCCGACATGAAAGCAGCCCTTAATATCGCACACAGGCGCCCCACCTTGCAACCCCTAACACCGCCATATTAGCCTCCCCGCCAATGGGGACGCACGCTTCTCACCCAAAGCCACCCCGTACTCGGAGGTTGAATGAGACCTGGGCGGGGAATATTTTGCCCTTTCCGCGTAAATCCCCGGATTTTTTTCCACCTCCTCTCCTACCCCCTCCCTATTCGAATCTTCCTCCATCTATCCGATTCTCTCTCGCCCTCTGCCCGTCTTCCTTCATCCTGCCCCCGTCCTATACGTCCGTCCCTTTGCCTGTCTTTCTTATCCACTTCTCTCCCTCTCTCCCTTCTTTTCGGTTTCGATCCATCGCCACGATATTTTCTTCCTCTGTCTTAAGAAGAATGTCGGATTATTTACCGCGTTCCTCGGATCTACGTAAATTCCTTCGCGATCGCGAATTAATCTTCCTCCAGCCGCGTGAATTATCTGACCGAAAGAGGAAGCGTGTTCAGTGATTTGTTTTCGAATTTTTCTTTGTTCCTTCTCCATCGTGTTTCCTCGAAAGGGAAGTGAAGATTCGAACATGGAGAAACTCAATTTCGTTTGATTTTCTCCATGTTCGATCATCAACACGATCATCACTTGACAGTGTAACGTAACGAATCTTTCTTTTAGTTGATACGGACAAAGTTCTTGATGAAAGCCTCGGACAACCTGAGAAAACATTGGAATCCCACCTTGGCCTTTCAATGCAATGATGAGAAACAAGGGCAGGCCCAGCCACGTGAACAAACTATTCAAAAATTTGCCAGCGATCATCCTTGCTTATTCTAAGACAACGCCTTTCCAGGCGTAGCCTAACTAAAATCACTAATCTAATCTGTTAGGTATTGTTCAGGTTCTTGAACGGTCCAGAACAAGGACCGTTCTTGAACGTCCGTGTCACTTTGCAACCACTATCCGTAATCCTCAACGGACAGGTCTGTTGTTAGCTCGAAGAATCTCTGTGAAGAGTTTCGGCCATTTTTGAAAGATCGTTGCTAACGCAGTAACGATTGTTTCAACGAACTGATCTGTCGTTCAGATAATCATAAATTTGCGTTTTACTTCAACGTAGACACAACAAAGGCTGTTGTTAATAAGCGATCGATAGATCTTTTCGTAGATCTCTTGTCTCTGGAAGTCACAGTCTGAACTTTCATGCCATTTTAGAAGCACTTACGCCGTTTTGAACGTCCCAGATTGCGAGAAATTTTGAAAATGCGATCATTGGATTAATTGTTTTAACCGAACTGAGAACGTTTGTGGAAACTATCTTATTTGTGTAAATACAACTTACAAAAAAATGGAATCCAGACAGAGATCTATTTCATACGCCAGACATCGTTACACGACACTTTGTACATTTCATATATTTTTACTTATTGCGTGCAATTTTATGCATTCACGCGCCTTTAAATTTTCCGTACAATGCACAAACAGCCGCGCTGGATTTACGAGAGAGTGATTCAACAACTAAACGTCCGCTAATAAGGAAAAAAAAAAAAGAAAGAAGGATTAAAATCGTAATCAAATTTCATTTCGTTTTCAGCGACCTTTTAACGTGATTTTTCGGACGATAACATTACAGGAACGCAATAAAGATGATGATCGTAAACGGTTTATCGGACGGTAAATGAGAAACGAGGCGAGTGTTCGAATATCTTTTACGCCCGGGGGGTGAAATAGTTCGTTTCTCTTAATTTAATGTTTGTCTCCGGCGCGTTTGCGTGTAATTTTACAAAATACAATCGCCATGCGGCCGACGACGCAGAGCCCGGTTAAACGAATTTAACGGACTCGTGCGTTTAACAAAGTCGCGCAATTAAACGGTTAAATTCCATACAATCCGAGGGAAAAATTTGATCGTTACAGGAGAGTGTGCCGATTCGCCGATCGAATATTAAATTTCCGGGATTTATTTAACCAAACGGAGTATCTTCCGTCAATCACGTAAAGGTGTGGGTGTACAGTGTGTCGCCCCGTTCCTCCCCTTTTGTATAGTGGACTTTATAATGCAAATAAACCGTTGGCAGAGGGGCAAGCGGCCTGGCCCTGGGTCACTGCTCCGCGTTTCGTCACGCTACAAACCAGATTTTTAGGAATATCGCGGCACCGTATCGCCGAAAAAAAAAAAAAAAAAAATACCTCTTACACGGATGATTTTGGAAACAGAACGCTTTGTCGACGAGAAACGACGTCATGGTTTTACATACATACGAAAGCAGATTATTCGGTGCAGGGGAGGAGATCGACAATGCACGTGAACGTTATATTAAAAAAAAAAAAAAAAAAAAAAAAAAGGGGAAAAAAGGATGGAAAATTCATCTTGCGCGTGTAAAATGTATAGCCACGGTTAGAGTTAAAATTCGATCGGGGAAACGATGATTTTCAATGCAATATATAAATATGAAATAATTATCGCGTCGTAATTGGAGGTTTAAGTATGCATATGCTTTTAATGAGATATTCGTCCGGAGCTGAATGTCACGTTTGAAAGAAAAAGAAGAAAAATTAAGCGACACGATCGAAACCGGTCGATGTATCTTCGGGAACGATCTGAAGGGAAATAGGATCATCCCCAAGGCGGATGGTAGAAAACTGTTAATGCCATACAGATGTTAAGTCTTTGCCGTGGGTCAGTGAACATTTCGGATGTATGTATAGGATGTATTTACAGAGATAATTGAGTATGCCGATTTTCCTGCGTTTCTCAGTTAGCAGATAAGATTATCCAAATGAAACGTCTAAAAGGTTGTAGATGTAGAATGTAGAAAATATACGTGCCAAATGTACGTATACACATAATGCTCAATATACTCATTAGTGTTGTTTAACAAGTAGAACTAACCACAGTCCTATTTTTCAAATTGCATTCGAGGAATATTGAAATTTGCATAAATATTCGCAGTCTATTAGTCACTTTGATTTGTACGACGTAATCGAATCGGAAACACTGGAGGTACGATAGCGTAGAAACGATTTCCCTCCGAATTGATGCGAGTGAACCTGTTTTTGTTATTTGTTTGCGCTGCTCGTATATATGTATATAGCGTATAAAAAGTTAAATGGGGAGGGCCGCGATGTCGAATGAGATATCGAAAAATGATGAGTGAACAATTTTTCAATAAATACAACAAGCAGATCCGCGACGGATCAGTGACACAATAAACGTTGGCAATGAAATGACGCACGATGCGCATTCCTGCAGACCTGATGTCGAACTGTTCCCGATTCCGCAGGGAACCGGCAGAGCCAGGTAAATTTCGAGCAAACTAATTAACATTTATCCGGATATTCCCAGGGTTGAACCGTTTTCCTCGAGCCTTCTCGAAGAACATTTCAAAACGCTTTAAATCCTCTTTCTACCCTCGTCGCTTTTTCAACGTAGAAACAAATAATCTCTCTCGTTAATCGACATTAATCATCGAGCAAATTCTCGAACTAACGTCGTTCAATAACAGACACATTTCCTCTCGGTACTAATCCGTTCACTGTTAATGTATATTCACCTGTGTACACCGCGATCTCGATGTGAGATGAAAATGAAAAAAAATTCGAAAGAGAGTTTCATAACATTGCGTGTAAAGCAAATTTGCGATGAAATAGAATTTTTATATGGAAACTATTCGCGGCAAGTAGACTGCGTGATCAATGAAATGGAACCTACGCGAAGATTTGTAATTCGCTGTAAACATCGTAACTGTACTCTGAGCGTTTGACATATTTTCGTAAATATTCGTACATTCTCACGCAGTGAGATCTAGCCAAAATTTGATCAGGGATCTTTCACCTAACTCAGAATATTAATGATTCGACAAATGCCACTTGTAGTTACTGACACCTATTAAAATTTGCTTCATCGTCACACTTGTTACTTGCACAAGCAAACACTTATTACATTAAATCTCGATGGCTTAGAAAACGTCAATTACGAAGGGAGGATCCTAACGAACCGTTGTTAAAATTTTGCATCGGCGAGCGTGTGTTAATAGATGAAATCGAAACCTGCGAAAACGGGCTACGTTTCCTACGAGGGAGTTTTCGTTTCTCTTGAAACGGCCAGGATAAAAAAAGCGAAAGACGTACCTTTGATACGAGGCTTGGAGAGAAAAAGAGAAAAAAAGAGAGAGAGAGAGAGAGAGAGAGTAGTAGCTGATAACTCGTGGGTGTAATTGTTATATCATGAATCCAAGCAAGGGTGGGTAAGGGACGAATAAAGAAGGAGAGCGGCAGTAAAGGGGGGGTTGGGAAGGGACAGGAAAGAGAGGAGGAAGGCATGCGAGGCGACGCTCTACAATAGGCAACATTAAATCTGCAAAAGAGAGGAGATTCTCTGCCGCGCGCGCGACGGTACGCGTCACGGGGTTGAGGCAGTGGAAGAGGGGGATGGAATCGGGCGTAAAGGAAGCAGATACAATTCACAATAGACCCGACGAACCGGCTCGAAGATCAAACGCCAGCCCCTTGGCAAGAACTACCGACGCCTATAACCGGCGCGCGTCTTCGAGTGTCGAAAGTTCGGTCGTATCCCACCCTCCTCCTCCTCCCTCGCCCGCTCCTCGTGTATTTGCTGGACGACGACGAAATAAGGCTAATTCGATCGCGAGCAAACCAACGAATGAAAAATAAAAAAAAAAAGAAAATAAAAAGCTTCCAGGAAAGAGAAAGAGAAAGAGAAAGGGAAGAGAAGAAATCGCGAGATCCTCTCTGTCTACCAGCTTCACGCTGCGGTAGCATTGTATTTCATTAGCGTGGCGAATAATGGCGGCAGGGAGTGGGGAGGAGAATCGTTCCGGTAGTTTAATTCGCCCGAATATAAAAGAGATTCCAGTTCTCGTTCATTTCCTAGTTTTCCTTTCGTTATCCTTTTTCCACCCCCTGCCCCGTCCACGCCGCTTTATTTTCTTCTATTTCTTCCACGTTTTTATTTTCGCTTTATCGAATCGGCAACTGACATTGGTGAAAAACCGTCGGGAACCGTTCGAAAGTGTACTGCGACTCATTAGCCGAAGAGGAAAAGAAAAAATTTTATCGGAATCGTTACTGATGATCGTACAACGGGATTTCGCTGCTCGAGGAAACTGCGAGGTGCCCTCTTCGAAAAATATCGGACAACACGGTCGCATTATCGCCGGTGGATAATCTAGCAATGTAATTCATTAAGCACTCGAGTCGTGACGACGGCGACATGGGGTTGACGGAGCGCGACAACGCCCGGTGGTTGTTAAATGCGTTAATATCGCGTAACAGGGAAATGATATCGATGCTAATGACAAAGAAGGCAACGAACGGGACAGCAGAGGGGCCAGGGGGGATATTAAATCAATGTTAAAAAGGCATCGGAAATTGCAACGATGAATGGACGGACGAATTTGCTCCTTTTCATCGCGATAACAGAAGCCGAGGGGGGTGAAAAATCGTTTATCTATGCGCTCGTGTCGCAGTCCGGCTTATTGGAGCGTGTAAAAACAACGAGATAATACGAGCCTTAATTTGGCCGGCGTCCTTTCTTTTTTAAGGAAAAAGGGGGAACGAGTTTAACGTGGATTCTGTAAGGGAAGTCACGGTATCAAGGACGTAGTTATTATCCCCCGGGGGCACGCGCGTATTGTTGCCATCGAATGAACCGGAGAACCATTGAATTTTACGAGACAAACGAGGCGAAGACTGCATGTTTAAGCAATCGACGTGGCTCGAATCGAATTGAAGCCGGACGAGAACGCAGGAAATAATCGCGGTGGTTTCGAACGTTTAATCTTACAATTATCGTGCCGCTCTTCCACTCGTTGCCATCCGCTTCATCCTTTCGTTCGTTGATAAATTCCCCTCGATGCTTATAAATTACAAATCTTTATCCCTCGCTAAAGCAAACTACTCTGGATTTCACTTTTTCCCCGAGCAAACAACATTTCATTTCACTTGCCACGCGACGCGATGTCGTCGCGTGGAAGATTGTTTTCAAATTCACTCACCATCGATGAACCATATCGATGAATGTAATGTTTATACGAATTATTCTTGTCCATATTTTATTTAAACGTCAAACGTTTAAACTCGACGTTGTGGAGCAAGATTGTCCTTTTTCAAAACTATTCTCTGTCCTTTTCTTTCTTCTTTCCCCTCCTGTTCTTTTCTTCTTTTTCCTTTTTCTTCTCTTCCTCCTTTTTATTTTCTTTTCTCTTTTTTTCTTTTTTTCTCCTTTTTTTTTTTTTTTTTTTTTGGTTAACCCCCGGTTCCTTTT
>NW_025110348.1:839832-848105 GCF_011392965.1 Frieseomelitta varia
TTTTTTTTGGTTAACGCCCGGATCCTTTTCAAGCGATAACAACGCGGTCGAGCAGCCACGAAGAGGTCGGTGGTCGGGGATGGATGCTCTTTCGTCCGTGGTTGTATATCAGGGGCGTCGCGTTATTGGCCCCTGAGGCGCCACCAGGCTTTGTCGGGTGGCACGCCGCGCACCGGATAAACCGAGACCGAAGAACCGCTGACTTTTATGGGATAAACGGGGTAAAGACTACCCCTTTACGTCTCTGTGAACGTGTACGACCACCAACGATCCTCTATGTACGTACATAACGCGAAGTAGATTTGTACATGTTGTCTACAAATGAAAGAGCGCCAGAGGTAGAAGTAAGGGAGGATTATCTAGCTGCTGATCCTATATCAGAGATTTTTCTGTACACTTTGTGGCATTCAGATTCTCTATGACTAACCTTATTAATCTCTCCCTCAATGCATCAAAACGATCAAGCTAGTCTATAAATAAAAAAAAAAAAGCAACTAACAATACATGTAGCTCCACATATAAAAGTCGATAATGAACTAAAAGGATCTACGGCCGTGTATAACACGCGTATGTTCGATCATCAACGTGCAAGAAGTATTTAACAAATTGTGTTATTATCGAAAGAAATCGAACGAAGAGATTTTTAATTAAAGATCGATGAAAGATTACTGTGGACGTAATAGCGAATGCAGAGAGCCGCGTGATCGCTGAGAAATTAAGAGTGTCGACGAGACAGAGGGACAAGATTAAAATGTACTTGCTAACCGCATAGATGGATAGATCGACAAAAAGGAAGGATAGAAGCGAGGAGATGCTGACTACGCCTCTGCTAAATAAACTAACCCCCGAGGGGGCGGAGGGAAGGATCAGTGGAGACAGAGAGGGTGGTTACTGCGCACCCCGACGCGGCTGTCGGGATTTTATTAACTTCTGCACAACGACGACGCGCACCACGTTCCGTTCGTGCCAGACAGAGATAGGAAAGACCGAGACCTCGTCTCCGACAAACAGCCAAATAAAGAGACAGTAATTATTGTGTTTGTGCCCGGTTTATTTCTTCGTTGGCCCGTGCCCTCGTCACTCCCAGAATCTCTTCTTAGCGCGCCATAAGCTTAAACCATCCCCTGCTCTCTCTCTCTCTCTCTCTCTCTCTCTCTCTCTCTCTCTCTCTTCCTCTTTCTCTGTCTCGTTGTATCTGTTAAAAAAATCATCACTGTCCACTTGTTGGAAAAGCATTCGTCCCAATTAACTCGTCGGAAATTGCGTTCTTGCTTATTCGAAAATTATATTTTCACGACATTAACCCTCGTTAAAAGGTTCCTTTCACCAATAGTAAGGAATTTTATTCTCGGCCGACGTGTGTAAACGTATCTTATTTTTTGGAAAAAGTTATATTCCGTGCTCGAAATTTCTGTTTCCAAACTTGTACATTTACATGTGCATTCGGTCTAAGTCAGTTACAGTTTCACGTGCTGGTGGATCTCATCGGTCGGGCAAATTCGAGAAAATGTCGCGCGGAACGGCGGCGTGGCAAGGACGCCAATTACCGCAATACAGCCGGGTCGTCGTATCGAAAGCCTATAACGAGGGTATAATATTAAAAGACGTGGATTGCCAGCCAGTAGGGACGGTGCAAACGAGGTGAGTAACGGCGTAAATCGCGCGCGTAAAAACAGTCCGCGCACATCGGCGTACAACGTGTGGACAAGTGGGTGAAGCAGCGGATTGGTCGGATGGACGAGGAACACCGGGCGAGGAACATTCGGAAGTCCGATCAGGACCATTGGCTTTGATCCGTTACGTAGCGTAACCGTGACTGCACGTGGCTGAATACACTAGCCGGTGAGTCCCAAGCAGCGATCTCCAGAAGACACCCCACCACCAGCGATAGCAAGTCGACGTTCCACCCTGTATTCACGGGGAATTCCAAATGATCGCGAAATAACCGCTCACTTATATCAATTCACTGACTGCTCTTTATAAAGGCGCATTCACGCGTGCCATCCACGAACGATCCAGCCCCCTACGCAACGTTAAGGACTCTATATTCTCGCCCCATCTCGCTCACCGCTCCCGTTCCAACAGCTTCCTTTTCGCCGCGTCCTTCTTCATTGGCCTCCTTCCCCGTTCTTCCGTGTCCCTTTTACGCCCGATCTCTTTCAGCACCCTACTGGTAACCCACCAAACGATCGGAGCCCTCGACACAACGACGACCAACGAAGGGACCTATCGTCATACGTAGAATCACCGCAGGCAGGGTGACCGTCCCCCTATATCTTCCTCTTTCTTTTTCTTTTTTTCTTTTTTTTTTTTTTTTTTTTTTTCTTTCAAGNTTTTTTTTCTTTCAAGGCAGCTTTTAACGTTGGCCTCGAGAGGCGATCGGGAATTATCTTAGTCAATTAACTTGGACGCGCACCGCGCGTTCTCTCGATTATCGCGCGTTAATCGCTCGTTGAAAGGAGCTGAAAGAGAAGCAGCACTTTGTTTGCGACGTGTGCGCACCGGCTACGTATTGGACGTCGTTGAACGACGGCTCGGGGGAGTGGACCGATTGTTGTCAGCTGGAGAACGATTGGTTCGTATGGAATCTCTCTCTCTCTCTTTCTCTCTCTCGCGCTCGCTTTTTTCTTTTTTTCTATTTTTTGCTTTTTTCATCCTCCTTCTCTCTTTTCTTTTTTTTTTTTCTTTTTTTTTTTATTTGCTCTGTGTTTCGTTGAAACGATCCAGGAAAACGATCAAGTCTGAAACGGGGATAATTTTAATAAAGTGTCGCCGAGCGAGGAAAAAGGAATTCGCGCGGACTTTGATGTACGTCGTTATATCTGCGTGGCGCCTTTTTTCCCCTGCTTTAAGCACTTTAAGTCGAGAACATTTTGCAAAAAAGGGGAAAATGTAAATCGTATTTTACATCGTTATCGTAGAAATTACAAGCTTAACGAGTCTCCGTTTAACGAATTAAAATAGCACTGAAACTACAATCTTTTGTAACGAAATTTTACAAACCATATGCGGTCTAGACTCGAGCGTGTTTGAGGATAAATTTCTCTTCTTGCATTGTGATTCTCTTTGCGTGTACACCTTTCGTTCTGATTTCCTTGATGTAAATAGATTTTTCGTCGTTGTTAGATCTAGCGTTCCGACAAATTTCCATTTTAAATGGAAATTTGGATGGTATTTGGATACACGTGATCAATACTCGATCTTACGTCTCGTTCGATCGGAACACGACTAGTTGTCGAACACTCGATATACCCTGGTGCACCGGCAGAAAGAGGAAGAATGATCGAATTAACGGAGAGCATCGGTAGAGAAGTGAAGAAGAACGAGACGCCGATTAGCCAGCCGAAGAGGGCGGCCGGATAGATAACCGGACTCGACGACGCAGCCTGAAAATCGACAACGGACGAAGAACGAGGAAATGATCGTCGCCGAAAGAATTTCTCGGGCGGCGGGTAACGGCGACGGTGGATTGGTCGGTGGCAGGATTCAGGAGACAATGGCCACAAGGTACGAGGAGGAAATATAATTGAGCGATTTGAGACGTCGTCGAGGGAGAAGAAGAGGAGCGAAGGATCTGGACGGGGGACGCGGAGAAGAAAAGAAGAGGAGACAGGACCGCCGCGATAAAGTATAATTATTTTCCGATAGAGTGGAAATTATTCGGGAACGAGCGACGAGTTATTGGCGATATTCATACTTTTATTAAACGGTTCTCTCTTTCTTCTTCTGGCTGTCTCCACCCCTCGCGTTCAATCCATCCCTATTTCATCGCCCCTCTTCGACTGGCACCCCTTTACTCTTTTTTTCTCCTTTTTTCCCCTTTTCCTTTTTTTTCCTTTTTCCTCCTTCTTTCTCTCTTTTTTTCTTTTTTTCTTTTTTTTTTTTCCTTTTTCTTTTTTAACTTCAGCGTCGATCGGAGATGTATAGCCGGCACTCACGGCAAATTAAGCCCTCTGCTACTATTTTATTCCATTGTCCTTCCGGTCGAGGAGGAGATACCGCGATTCTGTGGCCAATCGCCGAGAATGTAATTACCCGACTCATCGTTTGTCGTGATGCGAATAATCAACGATATGTCTACAGTGTAATCGCTTAAATAATTAGTTCCGACGATTAATCAGGGCCCTTTTTTTCTTTTTCCTTTTTTTAGTAATCGTCACGCCGATACAGGATCCCACGGGATATCAGAACAGGAAATTTCATTATATCCAGCCTGCGCGGCTCTTGCGCCACCGCTCTCCGGGTCTGAACAATCCCGACAATCGGAATTCGGGACTCGAAACTCCGATTCAACGGCTAACGAAGAAGAACAACGGTACTTTCGTTGTCACATCGATGACGACGAGTCCGAGTGGTGCTCGAACGAAAAACTCTGTACGTTATTATCCCCTGCTCGTTTCCCCGAGCTCGTTAACTATTTAATCGTATCCAACAGGTATCTCCTGTGTGTCTATTCTCGCCGGAATGATATTCTGCTAAAAGAATCGACGTGACATTTCTGGCAATAGATCTGCCAAACGATATAGACGACGCGTCCTTTCTAGAACAACTCGAATTACGGATGGACGCGATCGACGAGGAAATCGACAGAACACCTGCGAGAATATGTTAGCTTGCGCCCGTCTACCAACAGCTTCCTTCCCACGCCCGTGCCATCTTACTTTATGAAAGCAGACGATCCTCGTCCTGCTGATGACACGTTGATAATGATACTCCGCAGCTATTCAAGAACGAGTAACATTGTTAACTTTGCAATAAAGCTGGGGTGATATCGTCAGCAGAGGGAACAGAGGGAGAGAGAAAGATAGGGGAAGCAAGGATAGCTATGAAGTGACGACAGAGAGAGAAAGAGAGGGGCAGAAAGAGGAGCGGAGGGGAGGGGATGGATAAAGCAACACACAGAAAGCGAGATCTCCCATTGTAAGGTAAGGGATGATAATAGGTTGACATCTGCACTCAGCAGCCCCCGGTTCCAGCAGCTCGTTGGAAACGCAATTAATATTCGTAATTATGCCACATCCCCACCTACGCTCCACTTCTAGACTCTCCTTCCAGCCCGTTCGTTGCTTTCTATCCGATGCCTCGTCTACGTACTCCAACCGGTTACTTTCCCAGTCCCGTCGAAGAAACAGAAATTTAACGAGATAAGTTGCAATCACGAGACATCGGCGAGGTATTCGTTTTTTTCTTTTTTTTTTTTTTCCTTTCTTTTTTTTTCACCCCCATTTCGCCTCTACCTTCGTAACAGACAGAGAGAGAGGAGTGGGGAAGGGAGGGGAATATTAAGCGCAGGTGTACGCAAATTCCTCGATCCGATTAACTAGAATACGAATTACTGCGAAAGGGTTTTAAACGAACTTTCTCAATCGACTTTCTATGGTTTTATTCATAGAAAGACAGACTCTGTAATTTGTTCTTCTATTTAGGAAGCTCGTTAAAACTAAATTAGTTATATCGTACAAGAGATCGTCCACGGAAATTCATCATGCATTGGCGCGAAGGTGATTGAGGTATTTCTCAGAAGTACTTTTAGCTTTCGATTCATAGGCATTTAAACAGTTAATAGATTTGAATTATTTGTAAAACGCGTTAATTAGTATAGGTCAGAGGAGCAACGCTAGAACGACGAACATTACGCAAACGTTAATATCATCGAATACGTGGTCTGACCAGCCTCGTTACTAAACAATGACGTAGTCGGGATTTATTTGCGGCATTGAGGTAACCCTCCGTTCTTCAACCCCACTAAAAACTGTCACGTTCAGCTTACCACCTGCTGGTTCTCCTAATTGCCAGCAACGTCAAGGATTGATACGTCGAAGATCTCGACGATTCTAACCGGACTGTTATTTCTTTCGAGTTCGCCAGAAATTATCAAACCGTAAGATATTGTTAGTGAAAAAGACAAATGTCAGTATCAATTGACAAATGATTTCGAGCATAATACGAGATTTTAACTTGACCTCATATAATTCTTTTATTTTATTCCTGTCTCTATAATCCTTTGTAACCCTTTTATTATATTAATATGAATATAAGTTTTATTTACCCAGCCATAGTCTTCCAATAACAGTATGAACAGTGATCAATGTATAAGAAGATTTCGAATGATTGATCATTCTGAACCATTCTCTCTCAATATTAGCGTGCTTAAGCTCGTTTAAAACTCATTTAAAACTATGATATTCTGTAATATTCCGTATAAAACTTTCCTCGTACAATTCTGATCATTTTTATCAATTTTATCTTATCCTAACACTCTCGAAATCGTCGTTTATCGTCGTTTCTAATTGTAAATGATGCCACGTGATCTCGTTACATCATAACACGTACCGTAACTCCCAAAGTGAAACCTATTCGTTCCATCAGTGCGTCCGAGAAGTGACAACCATCGTCAACTAGACAAGTTGTTCTTCTTCTTTTTTTTTTTTTCTTTTTCTTCTTTTAATCGATTCAACATGAAACGCCGGCGAAAGGTTCGTTTTCGCGTTGGCAATCGCCGGTACGTCGTCCGTAGGCGAAACACATAATTCCATACCTAAGAGAGACGCTCAATGGGGCGGAAATTACGCAACGGAATTTGCGACTTCTCGTCCACCGAAAGCCCGCTGTCCAAATAGAAAATGGATTAAGAGCATCGAGGTACAGTTTCGAAGCTGAGTCGCAGATATTATCGGTAATAGCGCAATTATGATAATGGTGGGTAATTCTGCACAAAATTCAGATAGAGGGAGAGAACGCGAGAAGAAGTGATAGAGATAGGGCCAGGGGTAGGGAGGTGGCGAAGGGGAGAAGGAGACAACTGAGCGAACTGAGACTGCTAATGAAGGAAACAGTTAGATTCAAACGGCCTCCAATAATTATCCTGCCAGCCATCCATATTATAGTCTCGACAATGCACGAAATTGTTCACACTTCCCTTAACAGTACATCTAACGCTCCGTAGTTCCTGAATGCTGGATGCAAAGGGATGCTTCCATACACCGACACGTTCCTGTCGCTGTGCATGACCTCGTCCAATCAGATCGTCGTAGGTATACATCTGTTAATACAAAGCAAATACTTCTACTGAGACTTTATTAAAAATTTGTCTTATTGTTCGTGTATTATCGGATTTCGTTTTAAACGTGCGGTTCCAATGGATTCCACAAGAACAACCCTTTCTTGTACAAACGGTGGCGTGCTCAGTAGCTCGTTAGTTACACATCGGATTGTAAAATGAAAGATCTGCAAACCGAAGTAAATGGATTAGAAAACCGCAGTTTTCGAATACAAACCTTTCAGTTTCTACAATGGTGACCAAGAAACGGGCAATAAATCAATGGATTTGAGGATTTACAATTATGCGAATCCTCAAGAAATCGAGAGATTAAGAGATTATGAAACCAAAGTGGAAAATGGATTATCATTGATACCTGGACGTCAGTTCGTAAATTTATTACGATCATTGCCATTGTAATAAACAATTAGAAATAAAGAATTTAGAGATTAAATGTTACTACCAGTCAAATCATAAAACTATTATTTTAAATAAATTATTCTTGAGCGTGACATAACTCGTCTACGCGCGATCGTTCTAAATTTACTTCATTCGTGAATCCCCAGATCGTACGCACCCTTCGCCGATGTTACTGGTATTAAGCTCGTTCCTTCGAAATCCAACGTGCATGCAGCAGACTCGTGATTGCGAACCTCTTAGGAAATATAATCAGACCGATGAATGCGAACGTCGAACCGATCGTTGGACACGTAAATTCATGTCACTCGTCGCCGTCGTCGGGGTTTAAACCTCCGTGGCCAGACACACGGTGTTCCGTGTTGATGTGTTGATATTAGTAGAGCTAATTTGATAGTTTAATCAATTTCCGTAAGCCGACGGGAGTTTAATGGTGATGTCATCATTTTCAACGGGGTACAATGGGGTTAATCTCGCTCGACGAGCTAATATTCGGAGAGTTAACAGAGTTTCAAATGCAGGCAGGGCCGTCATTTGCTCCCGCATCCGCTCGCGATCGTGCATGCCAGGGTTAGAAAAAGAAAAAAATGCCCGAGCGTCAACCGTTGCACGTCTCGTTTCCACGAAATATCCGTGAATTCGATGTTTCATCAGTGGTGGAAAGGATCGACGAGAGTCTAAGGTCTATTCGAAAAAGGAGAAAAGTATTTTAACGAGAGAGAGGACAAAGAAACAAAAGAAAGAATATGTAGATGTACGCTGTTTGAAGTATCATTCCGCAGAATTTTTTTCTCACTCACTGTCTTTTTTTTTTTTT
>NW_025110348.1:848388-869157 GCF_011392965.1 Frieseomelitta varia
TTTTTTATTGACGATCGAACGATACACTCCTAGCATGGTGATACGCTATGATGACACTCGATCGCGAGGATAAAGGATCAAGTTATTTCGCGCGTGTTCGAAAAACAACGAGGGGAAAAAGACGGGAATAAAAATGATACGGGAAAAAAAAATAATACTTTTTCATAACTGATAACTAAATGAACCTCTCGTGGCGCGCGCACTTCAACCGGATATTCCATCAAAAATTTATACGATGACGAGTAGAGGAGAAAAAATATGGAAGGTAGATAAAAAGCGAATGAAAAAAAAAAAAATCGGGTACTTTGAAACAAAACAACGTCGTCATTAAAATCAAAATGTACAGGGGGAGAGGAAAAAATACAAGAGAGTAGATTAGAGAGAAGAAAAATCGCGCACGCTCGCGAATGCACGCATGAACGTACAAAAAAAAAAAAAAAAAAAAAAAAAAAAAAAAGAAAAATCAGGAAAAAAAAGAGAAAGGTAAAAAAAAAGGATGAAATCAATGCGTAATGCAGGTATCGACGATCGTATAAATGAAAAGTCAGCACGATGCCGGGGATTCGTTTGCAAACGGACGATAAAGAATTCCCATACGATACACAGTTCGCCTCTCGCGAACCCAGGAAAAAATCAAGCCCGAATAGGCCGACTGACTGCGAGATGGAAGGGGTTGGGAATACAGTCAGAGAAGAGAGGGATGCTGGATTACCACCGGCGGAATTAAAGATTCACAGGCGTGTTTCGCAGTTTTCGTTCGAGCGGCCCTGCATGCGAATCCCCGAGCGGGCATATTAGGTGGAGGCACGCAGTTAGGCAATAACCGCTGTCAATAGAACCCGGCCTCTCCTCCTCTCCTGGAGTGGCCCCCACTCGAAAATGCTACTCGCTAAATTAGGTAGGTTATATGGGCTTCGTTTCATTTGCGAGCAAACTTTAATAAACGCTAAAATTGCGTAAAAGAGCAAGGTTTTCAGACGAGCGAATCACGGTCGGGGGTGATCCCTCCTCGTCGCCAACCTCCGCATATACGGATAGAGTTGTGCCATGGCTGCTTCGAAGCTACCGAATCGGTATTTTTTTCTTTTTTTAATTCTAGTCTCTTTTTTTTTTGTTCTTTCCGTGCCGTGTCTGCGCGGTTTCTTGTTTGCCGAGGAATGACGTACATAAATATCTTCGTTGATTGCACACGTATCAAGGAATTAATTGGAGAAACGAAGATGCAGAGGGCCAAATGTTATCCTTTCAGACGCACATAATGTACAACGATAATTGATTTTTAAATTGTATAATTTCTAAAGAGTTGTGCTAGCTTAATGTAGCAACGATTTGAATTTCAATGTCCATGTAGTAATTGGTCTTTGTTGCTATACTTTTTGCACGAGGTAAGAAATTTGAATAAAAGATTTTGCAATTTTACATTTAAATATTTCTGTAATTGCGGGATAAAAAATTATTCAAATGATAATATTACTGCCATCTCTTATACAAATAGAAAAGCATTTTCTCCTTTAGTTTAATAAGTACAAATTAATTATCTATTGTATTCTAATAAAACAAAACATGTTTATTATTCGTATATGAACCATTTTAAAATGTAACATTTGTGACAATATTTGTGACATTTGAAAATTACAATTTTATACTATTACTACGCTAGGTCGATAATGTTGGAATCAATACTAAAATCGTTGACTAAAAGTAGAATAGACCAGACATGAAATGGCACTTCGTGTCTCAGAGTCTGAAATACCGACCAGGAAAGAGATCATTGGTTTTTTAGCACGCTCTACGCTTAAGCATAGACGAAGTACATTCGTATAGTCATATACTTCGTTCGTGCCTGTGATTCAGTCAGTGATCCTAGTTAATCAATGGTTCTCGTACACTCATTGTCAGATGGTAACTCACCTTCCTTCACTTTTACCAGCTCTCGATTCATAGGAAAACCCCTGAAGATAAGTAAGGTCTCTGTACTCGTGTGTCGCTGGGAATTTACTTTACCATGTACTGGTATTATACTGAATTGATAATATGGCATGTGACGTGAAATAATATGGTGTGACTCGCGAAATATAGAAAAAGTATTAATATTTTATATCCCATCATTTGAAATGTAAGTGGGAAACACAATAGATACATATTTCTTATCTCAAAATTATTGAACTATATCGAAATCAATCAGGACTATGCGAGAAAGAAAGGATGAAATATCTCATTTCATCATCCAATAAACTATTAATTTATAATTTCATTAATATCAAAATCACAAAACGGGCAAAAATTTTGAATTTCCCTGGTTCGTCAGCAAAGTAAAATTAAGATTAAGATCAGTAAAATTTCTTACAATATACAACACCTGTTTCCTTCGTTCTCTGAATTTGATCAATTCATTAACGACTTTCTTAGAAATACATCAAATAGTAATTAACAGAAAAAAGTAGATAAAACATTGCTCAGTTCATCAATAAACGAACCGTTAAGAATAAGTTTTTTCGAGGGCACGTGAAACTAGGCGATCGAAATTATAGATACGGCAGTGAGATGACGGACGCGCCTGCGCACTGTCGCGCCCGCTCGCCACTACAATGTCGGACGTCGAGCGTTCGGTGGTAAGACGGTCTCTTGCGTTTTCTGCGATTTTCTAAGTGAAATTTCATTTCCGTGTTGTTTCTACTCGTGCCTAGTGTTATAATATGATCGTGTGACCGATCGTCTGCGAGAAACCGCTATTAAAAGCATCGTAGCTCGTGCCAGTAGGAAAGATGGGTGAGTAAAAGGCGGAAACCAAGTGGTGAATGCCGGCTAGCTTTTCTCTCTCCGCGGCTTCGCTACTCGCGGTGAGCGTGTGTGCGTTGCTCGTGTGCTTCCCGTTGCCAAAGAGTTGAAAATCGTCTGTGTACGGGGGGGTACGCCCTTGTATCGTTCGATTTCCGTCCGATTTTCACGATCTTTTCCTCGTGATCAGCACGTCGAATGTTTTCCGAAAGGATTGTATCGCTAAACTCACTCGGGAGGCTATAAATAGGTGGATCCATTGGTTTGACGTTTCCTAGGGTGAGCCCTCCTTCCCTCCCGACCTGTACATTTTCACCAACTGTTTTTCCTGTTCATTTTGTTTTCGCGCTTATTTGAGAGTGACCCGCATTCTCGAGCGAGTGCTGATGATTCGCGTTCGATCTTCGTGTTGGGTTGCCACGAAAAAAGGGCCCCTCTCCTTATCTCCCTTTGTCACACTTTTTTCCGCGAGCTTCATTGATTCAACAGAGCTAGAAAAACAAAGTAACGCATCGTGTGCTACTCAGCCTTCCCAACGTGTCATAACTGTTGCGTAATCCCGCGCGTTTAGAATACAGACGTTAATTCTTGTAATTCCCGACTCGACGTTCAATGAGAGTTTCCTCATAAAATTCGTGAAATTATGTTAAAGAAAATGATCCGTGGTATCGTTAGGTAGGCGCAAGGGTTTTTAACTTGCGAACGTAGCGTCTATGGACGCGTTCAAATTGATTCTTTCCGAACGCTGTAAGAGCATAAAAGCATTCCTTTCGTTGATCGTCTGAAATATCGGTTCGAGTCGAATTCCCTTCGTGGTCCCCTTATGTGCGTTATAGCAGCAATTCCAGGACGGTATCTGAAGACGCCATGCTCGTAAATTTGCTCACACAATTATGCGTTCTACCCACGCAACCGTAGCCGTAGCTCGCACGATGTCTCGTGTGTGCGCTTCAATACTTGTGCAGCGTTGAGAGGAGTAGCCCGACGTATTGCAACGCGAGTTTCACAAGCCTACGGGTAGATACTGTATCCTGCGACGAAGGCTACGCCACTGTCCCGTTATTTTTCTCTCATCTTTCCAACTTCCATCCTATTTCGATATCCTGTTCATTTCAATTCAATTTCATTTTTTCCGATACGTACGAATCTCAATTTATTCTATATGTGCGTAATGTGGGTCGAACGGAGGCTGCTTATCGTTTGTCAAACATTAAATTGAATATCAATTTCGTATATGTGTGTGTGTAAGCACGAGCACTTACACACAGTGACAACGCTTAATGAATCGTCCCGTTTTTTCTAAACTATATATATAGATATATACAGCGTGGCGCCGTGCGCGTCTATTGCCTTTAAATATTGACTTCCCTCGAGTATAATCGCCGTATTATCTGTGCCGCGGGGAATTACGCTCGACGGCATTAACGTGCTTAAATTTCGTGCCGCATAGTTGACATATTTCAACGTCCTTACACATCTATCTTTATCACACGCTATACCCCACGGTATATATAATACACCGGACAGAATACGTACGCTACGTAACTAAAAATCTTTGCATAGAATCGACCCAGGTCGATTACCCCGCATTAGCTCGTCTTTTTCGCAGAAAAATCAAGCCACGTTGTACGTCCATAGTTCGCACAGCTCGTACGACTCTGTGCTTTCACGCGTATTCCAGCCGAGTTCTAAATAATAGTGCACCAATCGACGACTGGTATTGATTTTTCTTTTCTTCCGCCTCCCTTGTATATTGACATACATTTGGTACAAGGGTCCTACCCTCGGAAGAGTGGCCGTTAACTCCCGTTGCCGGCTTTCAGTGAAACTGCAAGCGCTGCAGATCGATACCCGCCGCCCCCTCGTGTTCGATTCACGCTGCGCTAGTAACCGGAAGGGACAATCCCGTCGAGCGAAATGTATGGAAATTGGCGTGGCCGCGCGCGCTTTTGCGATCTGTGCGCACGCCGTGGACCGTGTATGAATGGTGGTTGGAAAATCAGAATACGGTAGAAACCGTGGCACGTGGAATCGGGAACTCCCTAATCTTATCGCTGGACCGTAATGAATAATGAACAATCGGCAAGGAAGTGGTTAAACGCAAACTGATGTTAACTGTCAAGTTAATGGGCAACTGCGGAATAAAATCGTTTTCGTAGCTAGATTACGGTCTTGCTTCGAACTTGATTGCAACAATGTGAGAGAGAACTCTGTGGTTACGTGAGTTACGTGTTGGATGCGTTCAAAAGAATGCAACTTGTACAGAGAATACCTTGGTTTTATCTATGAGTCGTACAAATTGTACAGCTCGGAAATTGTAAAAACTGACCATTTAGAAAGTTTTCGGAAAGCCTTCCATTTTTTTTTTCTTTTTTTCTTTTTAATTTAGACTTGGCTAAAAGGGAGTAGCGCGTAATCCACCAACTTGCAACGGAAAGTCAGGAGATTTGGGAGAATTTCCTCTGGCTTGGACAAACGGTATTTGCCTAAATCCTCGGACCTTTCTCTCAAATGCCCGTGAATCGATATTTTACCCACCTACTCGCATTCGGGTTACTGGTAGGTGGAGGTCCTTCGAGGAAGTCACCGGAGTGGATGTAATGCAACTCCCCGGTTACATAACCTGTGAAATGCGGCGAAATATTGTTCGTTATCCATTAAGCAGATACGGTTACCTCTGAATATTAATTCAGCCGTGTTCGGCTGCGATTTTCTCCTTCCGTTCACACCGAGAGGAAACTGTTTCTTCATAAGGATCTCGAGATAGCATAATGAAATCCTCGGGCTTTAAATCCTTATCCTACTCTTTACCGAGACCTCGCCATTAACCGCTGCAAGCTGCTAGAATCTCCGGTACGAAAAATCGATGATAAATGTCAGGGCACTCAGTCAGCGTTTGCTCGAAACAATCGTTCAAAGAGCGAGGAGAAAGCGTAGTATGCACATCGAAACAGAGAAAAAAAAAAAAATGAAAGTCGCCTTCTGAAACGCGATTCACTGCTCGCAACTGCATCGATGAATCAGAAACAGCAATGAAAATACATAAGTTTAAGATATGCGTATCCTGATAGAAACCGTCTTGGGATCTCGTTCTGTTTCTCTGTAGTACTGTAACTCGATTGATTCACCGATTTACAAAAAAATTACGAAATTATTTTTTCAACGAATCAAGAAATTTCTATTGTATCGTATGCACTGTAAATGTTGTCCTCGATTCACGAGGGACGAACGCGCGTCAAATTCGCGAAATAAATAAATAAAGAGAGAAAGAAAGGCTCGAGCCTCTGGCTTGCTACTTAATTATCTTATCATGGAAGCAAGTTGAGTGTGACAAAATGGGAACGGCGGAAGGATTGCGGTCACCGGACACCTCCGGTGACTTAAACGGATTGACGTCTTGTACATACGTTCTTACACAATTTTCTCGCGCGTTCAGCCTGTTGAAGGCATTATAAAGTCGATGAGATAACGGGAACCTTCGTTCTTAAGTAGGGATTTTCGCCGTCTCTCCAGCAAGTGCACGCGTGACAACCCATCGGAGTCACGAGTGGAAAAAATAATGGCAGAGGAGAAAAAAGAAAAGGACCCAGGGACCGGTCGTCGGAACCGCGGCCTTTCGATAACGACTGGCAGAGACCAGGCAAGAAAGCTGGCTTAAAAAGCCGCTACGTGACTCAGTCACGCAGGTATTGACACTCGACGCGCATCACGCGCTTGCCTTCTTATTTTTCCCTCTCGTTTCGCGTTTCTCTGATTCGTTGCACGATACCAACCGTCACGCATTCCTGATCCTCGCGCTTCGATCGATCACACCTCGCTGAATCTTTTCATTCGCTTCGTTCGGTGTGTTTTTTCTTTTCTTGCCTTCTCTTTTTGTTACATTGTCGGAATTGCGTACCGAAAGCATCTCTCGTTCGGAGAAACGAAATGGATTTTTCGATCAGTCGTCGGATTCGAAGGGATTTATCTAACGTGTGAGAATATTTGGCTATGCCACGCAAGATTAACCTGCGCTCGGAAGTTTCAAACGGTATCATACTGTAGAAAACTATAAGAAATTTTATAAATTACCTTTTCAATCAAAAGGTCATCCTAAATCTTTCGTGATAAATTGTATTTATCGCGATCGAGTTGGTGGCAGAAAATTTGAAAATAATCGCACGTGTGTGCAAAAGGTTAAAGCACAAATTACAATCAGTCTCATCGAGGTCTTGCATTCATGCATCACTCATGTATAAATGCACGTACACTTCTGACACGTGCGGGAACCTATACAGGTGTTCAGTGGCCGGTATAATCAACCATCGCAAGCTGTTTCAGTTTATAACTGAAGTACATTTCCCCGTCGAACTATTGAATTTTTTTCCTCTCGCGAATAATCTGGTAAATCTGGCAATTTGCGCCGTCGATAAGCACTTCGACGATAATCGACGTCAAATGTTGATGCGATTTAAAAAAAAAAAAAAAAGATTTGAAAAATGTCGCGCGTACGTGATGTTGCCTCGATTCCTTTCGCGGATATATAATATGTGTATGTCCACATAGCGCCTATTTTCAAATGTGCCGTTACGTAAATTATGTCTTTGATTCCAAGGTATTTATTAACAGTATCCATATGTGCCTGTAACGCATACCAGCGCTATCTGAAAGCAGATAAGCCTTGCTCGGTGTAGAATTCCCTCTCGATGCACATATGCATGTAGCTCTGGTAACGTAATAACACGATCGTCGTGTAATTGATTTCAAGATAAAACGTGCTCGTATTGTACACGAGGCACGGCCAGTTATTTCGATCTCGTATTCATCCTTGATGCCATTTTTTCTCTTCAAAAATCGTTCGCCCCAAAGTGGTTCGTTGTTGAAGTGAATTATCCGTGGAATTTCGGCGAGAGGATCGCCAAGCTCGCCATTTTGGTATTTATTTCTGCCTAACCGGTTGGTTGAAATAGCACTTACAAGCTTCCGCTTGTTCCTCGGCGGGGAAGGGTAAATAGAAATTTATGCAAGCTCTCTTGCATGTTCGTTTGTTGGTCCTCGACCTAACGACACTGCTCCCCGCATCGCCTGTAGAATTCTGTTGTTGCCGGTACGTGACTGGATGCCGCAAACAGTACCGAGAATCGTGAATAAGAACTGCAAAATCAAATTACCATATTTCCCAGTCGCACACGTTAATTAATTGATAACGACGCGACGTTTGTTATTATCATCGTGCTACTCCGCGCTACTACGTCGATTTAGTTGTTAATTTAGGTTACATTTTGTGATCGTGTATCCCGATGGCCATCGCGGTCGAAAAACGCGACTAGGCGACTAGGGCGCGTCCTTTTTAAACGTTTAATCACGGTGTCGTCAATACGATATGGATACGTCCCATGATCTACTAGAGCAAAAGGAGCTATCGTGATCCATTTCAAAAAGGGAGGAAAAAGGAACGCGGTGCATCGTATTCAGGTTTTGAAATAACGCAGGGGATATCGCGCGACTAAATATATCTGCATACTGATTGGGAACAGGCTCTCGTTCCATTAATCAGTCCTCCATTACGTACGATTTTCGCTTTGAAGTTCGCGCGCCTTGTTTCACATCCGCTTTCAGATTGTTTCAATTTAATATCAAACGTCACTTTGCAATATTTTCGAATATTTGACGGGTGAAGAAGTATCCGAGGCGTCGTGTGTATTTACGTAAGAACACGTCCGCAGGAAGGAGAAATGAAATTCCGAAACGTATCGTCCAATGACGATAATAATCGTCGGGTTTGTTCGGCTTCCGAGCAAACAAATTAGTCGACGAGATCGATGCAACGATACACAAGTATTTTCGATGGAGATGTGCACGCGTGTGCGATATCACGGTCGTGGAAAGTAAGCGTCAAGTCGTGCGACGACCGGTTGACAAATCGGACGCACGAATTTCAGCGCCTCTCGATCGCTCGCCGCTTCTCGTCAGTCGGCGATCGTCGCTGGTGCTGTTGGTGTCGTGTGCCACTCGGCCACACCGATTTCAACTCCATTGATCGGCGACTCATCGTCGTGCACGCGTTCGTGTGAATTTTTCGAAGTGTCGGGAAAGTTGGTCTAAAGCTGCAAATTGAAAAACAAAAATCGTTCGACTTTGAAACGTTCGAATTGGACAAGTTGCTGGTTGCTCGCGACCGATTATCTTATCGCGGACCAAAGAGAGTGGAGAAGAGGAAGGTGTAGTCCGCCTTGCGGCGTTACTGCGAGCGTGTTACGCAATCGTCGCGGCCAGGTATAATGAAGTCGAAGACGAGCGAGAGTTTTATTGCGAGTGAAAGTAACGGGGTCAAGAGGGACCAGGAACTCAGGCAGAAACAACTCAAGAGGGGTAAGCATTTTACGTCGGATAGAACTCGAGACGATCAACGATGAGAATGGTTCCGGATGGTAGTTGACGATCGCGTGAATGAAATGCTTTGGATAAGAGGCAGAAGTTGTTTTACTTTCGCGATCGTCTATGATCGATGTTGAGCCCAGCTTAAATTGACGTCGGAAACTGAAGATGTAAGATCAAATCGTAAAGACCTGAGAGAATAGAACACGAACTCCTTATCGCGAAATTACTCTGTAAATGTTTACTTCGATTACAACCAAATATTTATATACTTTCGAGAAAACTTCCACGAACCGGCGGTGACTTCATTGCGGTCTCGCGATCAGTTTTAAAAGTCCGGCAGAGGGGCCTTGAATTTCGCGTCGAGTGATCACCTACTCGTTAGAGAGATGTATTAGAATTCGTATCGAGCCGCGAGAACGCGCACGTAACGCTCAACAGCCGCGTGACATCATTTGCGATTCACAGATAACTCGGAGAGAAGGTTTTGATGAAAAATACTTAAATTGGAGTACTAGACGCGATAGCGACGACCGCGCGATTAGATAAGACGACGAATGGCAAATAGAACAGTCGGTCTTCGGAAAGAAAGAAAACCGATAATGATCTAATCGCCGTTTTTTTGTTCTTTTCTTTTTTTTTTTTTTTTTCTTCGAGTTTGCTCGCTGACACGCGAAAAGTTCATCGGTACGATCCTTTTCTTTTCGCCGTTTCTCCGAACGGGCTCGTCACGATCTTCTCTCTCCTCGATGTTCGTGACGTGACCAGCAAAAAGAACGTGACCGTTCGGACACGATCGATGCATCTTTAAGCAGAAAACGTTCGTCGATGAAAAGCTCTTCGAGAAAGGATGAACAACTTTCTCGTTACAAAAGATAAACAACGTCTAAAGACGATTTCCCAAAGTGAGATTTTCACTTTTCAATTTCAATGTCTCTTGGCGTCGTTACGATTGCATCACCTTGTAGCATACTTGTCCCTCTTTAAAGATATCAACTTAAAATAGATCTCCACGTCGTGCAGTTTCTAATCGTGCGGAATACGGCTGGCTATTAAGCTATTTCGCGTTGATTAGAAATTAATGGAAATCAGAGAAACACGAGAAAACCACATCACGCGATTCCTGTGCATCATGGCACGTAATTATCGAAATATCGTTTCGCTAATCACTCGGCAACGCCTCGATGAAAGTTAAGTGGTCGTTGTATGCTGGCCACTTGTAATTCAATTCTTCGTGCATTCGTTTCTCGCGGGCTACCGCCGTTCGATGATGTTCGATACATTATTAAATAGTTGTAACACACAGTCTCGGTGCGGTTAATTGCACACAAAAGATTCATTGCATCCTGTTGCATAAGTGACGAGTGATTACTGTGTCTCGCGATGCATCATCGTTTTAATTGCATGAGGTTACAGTTAGGTTACAGTTTGGTTTTCGACATGCGGCTGCATGTTTCTCCTTTGTTTTTTTCCTGAATGAGTGTTTGAATTTCCTACTTACGCTTATTATCAATTTCGACATTGAATGATAATGAAAAAACGTCGGTCTCCAGGCTCGTGTCGTAATGGATGATATTCTTTTTTTGTTGACACGGTTAGATACGCCGTGCAAAAATTACCGATAACCGTGGAATGAGCTATAAAAAGTCTTGATATCGTCGAAGAACCTTCGGAATCTTCGTTTACTTACATAGTTGTAGCGACATAGGTAACAATATTCTTAATCATTCGACATCTAGGTGTTAAATGATAACGCCAATTATACGATTGTGGAACATTTCTATCGAACTCAGCTTTACGTGGTATTCGACGAAAATTCCGGAGTTGATTTTCACTTTCCAGAAAAAAATGGTACGTAGTAATTAATCGTGATTCGTAAACCCTCCATTAGATACGTTCGATCGTTGATCGATCGTGTGTGTCGAGCAGGAGAGTGCATCGAGAGAAAGAACCGACCACTTAGGGGTCGCCTCGTGTTTGACCCCACTTTGCGACATCCTATTTAGACCACTTATGAATCATATTAACATACCGAAGCGGAGAGGAACGGGTATGTGGAACGAGTTACTCTCGATGATGGATTACCATTACGAGCTGAATCGCGCGACATTGTGGAACGAGCGAAACCGGTTCCCTTCCAACCAGAGGTGGAAAAATTTCGCGCGGTTTTCAGTGGTTTCGTCGATCACTGTAACATTATCTAACATTGTGAAACGGTGAATAGGCAGTTGTACGTAATATCGAGCGAATTTTTCTCTCGTCAATCCAAACTAACGTGAAAGCAAATCAAATGTAGAACAAGACGCTTTTCAATCCGAAGTTTCTTTCTTTCTTTCTTTCTTCCTCGATACGATCTTCCAGGGGTTAATTGATTCCCTCGAGATCAGAAAACCTCTACTATCTACTTTCTTCAAGGGGGTATTCTGGTAATTCGGCTTGAAAAAGTTGACTTTTTGAGAATTTTTTTTTAAGGAAACCATGTTACATTTTGTTACGTAGTTTTCGTACACAAATTTATTCATATTTAAAGAGTATTTATAATTTTTTTTTATTATAAATAATAATATGAAATAAAATATTTTTCGAGAAAAACACATATGAAACTTTTGTTACCCGTTGTACAAAAATATTCATACTTACGTTACGCGAGCGGTACACCGTTTCCTTTAAACATCCATAACTTTGCTAATTTTACGAATTCAAACAAATCCTTTTACATAGAAATTTTCGAAAGCATGTACTTTGAGAAAATGTAAGAAAAAAAATTGGTTCTTTTAAGCTGGATCACCAGAATACTCCCCTTAACGGGCAAAAAGCAGTCTGTGGTTTCTTATTCAAAGAAACGCTTCGTTACAAAAATGGATACAAGAGAATGAATCGGGTCACGTTCATACGAACCCTTTGTGTCGTTATTCATCCCTTGCGAGCGAGCTCGCACACTCGCGTGTCTTAACGAGATTAAATAGATTCTAAACCAGTCCACGTATTTATACCTCAACAACTTAGGTTCGTTGACGAAGGACCGATTAATACCACCCGTTGAACGAGTGATGCAACGAGAATATAGTACACGACCGGGGTCGTTGATCCGCGGAATTAATAAAGAAGAAATTTCGAGCGTCGAGTTTTCGGTAACCTGGAAACACGATTTCGCGCGACATCCCATTTAAACGGGCTTTATGAATCATATTAACGCATTGAGGTTCCGTTGCATGTGGGACGAGATGTCCGCGTGTGGGTGAACCACAATTGCGTAACTCTTCTTTTTCCCCCCTTCAGAAGTCTGTTCTATCGTGGAGCACGTGTAATTATTTACGTTAATAAATAATTAGTATCCCGTCTGAGACGTCATTGGACGTGAATTTACTCGTCTGGGAGAGTTCAGAGGCGAAGGACGAATAAAGAATGCAAGTGGTTGTTCTGTAGGTGTCGTAGATTGCAGGATCGTTGGCGACGCCAGTTTCGCTCGTTCATCGCTCGTTAGAAATTCTGGCCTCCACCTACGAAACTCTCTACCGGTTTGCGCGCGATTAACTCGCTGAATTTTCGTGCCAGAAATTTCTGTCAAATAACACACGCATCCGCCGCCGTTGCAAAACGCTACAAACGAAGGATCGCGACAGGTCGAGGAAATAGATGAACGAACGGTGCTCCGTTTCCCGCAAAACGATCATTCCATTCGACAGTTTCTTCTCCGTCTTATCGTTGCTTATCGTTGCTCCGGTTTAGAATTGGAATGAGGTTATCCGAGATTCTCCGTGGACGAGATTTCTTGCTCCGCGTAGTTTGCGGTAATTGGTTTGTCCAATTATTCTAATAAGATGTATTACATCGTTTTGAAAGTACAGATGTGTCGAGTCAGTCTTTTGTGCATATATTGGACAGAGCATCGACCTTGTTACTCGCATGAACGACAAATAAAATCGTAGGTCCTCGATAATATTTACGATGATGAAGAACATAACTGAACGTATAATTGATGTGAAAAATGGTCACTTTTAAGAATGGAAGCTTTACGTTTGAAAATGAGGGCAAACATGATTTTCTTTACAAAATTATGTTTAAAGTATCTGTAGTTTTAAAATTAATCATAGTGTAAAACTGACTCCACGAAAAATTTGTATCTGACAAAGTAGTGATGGTAACGCAATGGCTCCACTTTTTTTTCTGAGGCAAAACTGAGACATCCTATAAAACAGTATATATTTTACTTTTTTCGTATTCTGCGTGCAATTACTCGATAAAATATTATTTACATTGAAATTCCACGCATGTGTTCAGTTTATAACGACACGAGTAAATAGTTTGTGCCATTTACCATTTTTCTTATTATTTCATTTTTACGACCATTACCTTAATAAAGAGCCATTGATAGTTTCACGATAACAACCGAACTTCGTAGAGCATTATTCTCAATTCAATAGCGCGGCAGTAACAGAGAAATAGGCAAATTTTGGAGTAAGCTTGATACGTTCCAACAAGTAACAGCTAGCGTGTACTATGTTGAATCAGTGGATGCCACATAGCTGTTATTCACGCGATCTCGTGCTAGGCTTCCTTAGCTTTTAATCTTACGTGAGTAGTGAATCGAAAGCTAAACGTAAATTAAGGCACCCGCGTGACGCATGGTCGTGGGTGTGCCGTTTCAACAAAGCAAGCTATTCCGTATAAACACGCCTCGTATCGAGGTTTCTCGCCAACAGTAAGTTTCATGGCGAACTCGCGACGTTGATAAGCTTCGATCAATGATAAGCTTCGTTACGAAGTGGGAGTAAACGGAACGTCGTCTTCCGAGACGCCAAAACCGCGAGTAATTTCGAAAGTTTCTAAAATTCTTTCTTCATTCGGTGCATCGTCCCCGCGTCTCGACTATCAACAATCGATAGTTGAAAATTCCTCGTCATCGATTCTCTATGAACAATGAAAGTTGTTCGCGGACACATTGAGCGGTGTGAGAGTCGCCTTCAACTCACGTGACCGCACGGTGACGTGAAATATACGAGCCGGCGTGTGATGTCATGTCGTATTTTTAAAATCGTTGCGGCCTGATCGCGGTAAATAGCGGATTTTTTTGACAATCGCAATCGTTCAAGCGTGTTTCGAGCTGCTTAATCGCGATCGATAAAGAACTTTGAAAAGATGCGTTTGCTCGGTGGCGATTTCAATATATTAGCGATAAATGTTTCTTAAAGCTCTTATCAGATTTTTCGTTCTTTTTTCTTCTTTTTTCTTTTTTTTTTTTTTTTCGACAAGTACATCGTTCACTCTAACTCGCGAGTGGACGGAGCATAATTCCAGTTCGAATTTATCCGGCGCTTCAACTTGGTGGTATATAAGTTTAAACGAGGCTAAATGAGAGCAGCGAGAAAACTTGATTTATACTTCCGGAAAATGAGACTCGCCGTCTCATCACTGCGAAAAATGATATACGCCTTCGGTGCATTTGCCACGATGTAATTATTTGGTAGATTATTACAAGCAGATTTTTATTTCTGACTCGCAAACACGTCCTCACCCTTCTGTACCGAAACTAAAGAAGATATGGAACCAGAAGAGTTCCTAAAAAGGAGCAGGCTTGGAGATTATGAGGAAAATTATGGAGGAGAGACAGAGTGAAGCACAAAAAGAGGAAGACCAGATAAAAAGAACAGAACAAGACTTACACATGACAAACATACATGTGTAAACGATAATACAGAGAAGAAAAGAACGGGGGACAAAGACCAAAGAGACTGAAACGAACGAAAGAGTCCGTGCAATGAAGAAGAAAGGGGAAATGATAGTGAAAGTTTCTTCCTATTCTGTTTTTTTGAATTAAGTTTAGGTTGCTTCTTCAAGATTACTAGAGGCTAGATTAATAGATATTGTAAGCGTTCTTTCCATTTGCATTTTGTTTTGGTGATGGATTATTAGATTATTAGGATAGATTACCAGAATACTAGTTCCTACTGCGATTAATAGATTAGGGTAAGAAAATAGGTATGTAAATGTAGCCCACCATACAGCGAAAAGACAAAGATGTAAACTGGAAGTCATCCTAAACCTAGTAGGCAAGGATTAAATAAAAATAATAATAAATAATACAAGCAGATTCGAGAGATATTTAAATTTAACTTTGGAGTGAATAAGATATTTCTACGCTTAAAAAAATTCACAGTGACGTGTGCCATTCTATTCGTCTCCGGTTGGTCCCTAAAATCCGGCGATCTCATCTTTGAATCATCTGGTATTTTCATCCTGGTGATGACATCGTCCCGATTGTCGAAAAAAAAGTTTGCGTAGGCAAACTTTACACTCCAAAATTCACGCGCGAATTTTTTCCATTGGCGGAAAGAGAATTAATTACCAAATAGTTACGAAAGGTGGATTACGGGATAATCGCGTTCCTTTTGCAGCAACAGCAAATCATTTCGCGATACTCGATGGAAATAAAGTCGTTTGCATAATGACCGATCGACTTCGAACAGATGAGACAAACCAGTCTTTCCTCTTTTTTTTCGTCGACGAACTCTTACGTTCTTTCTTTATGCGCGCAACAATATTCCAAGTGGCAGATAGACGGTAATTTATGGACATTGGAAGGAAGGGGAACGAGGGATTCCTTTGCGTTCAAAACAGCCGATAACTTAATGAAGAAACGACTTCTGACGAAGTGGGGGACTGAATCGTTGAATTAGAACGACTCGACGAGACTTGCTCTTTCAGACTTGTTTTTACTCATACGCATGGGAAAGTCCTTCCAGAGTGTAATTTTAACTCTGAACATCGTCGAGGCTGTCACGCAAAGACGTAAGCGATATTCTAATTGAATTTAATCCTCTGTTCGTAGCTTTCGATTACAGATGATTGTCGATGAATTTAGATTAAGTTATTCATCTGTCTGTTCTAATCGCGTGATAAAATCATCCTAATCTGAGTCACATTGCTGTTTATTTCGTACCTTTAATTTCTTTTTAGCAATAAAATATTATAAATTGTTGTTTTAACGATTACGTGGAATATATATATATATATATATATATATTTATATGTATTAATGTGCTAATGTAAGAAAATTTTTTGATCCGAAGAAGTTGAATTTTTGTGTAACAAGTATTCGATGTTTGATATTTTTTTCACGGCATATCCACTCAATCTGTTACATTAATCTGACACTTACCGCAAATTAAATTATTAGATTTATACGTTACGATTTATAACGATAGTAATGACGATTGAAAATGGAGAAGCATTTACGAAGTAAGCGTTGAGCGTAACTCGAATTTACTCCGGTGCACGTTTGTTTGAATGGTCTGTTGGGGTTTCCCGAGGAACATTTCATTTCGCCGCGAGGAAGTCGTGAACAACAGAGAAAAAGTTCACTAGCATGAGTCAGCCGGTCGCTCGGACTAGTCGTGTGACGATCGTTCTGTTATTTCCTTTAACGTCTTTGCCGGTCGTTCTGCTAGCCGAGGTAAGAGATACGGTGGCCGTTTACTTGCCAATCATCGGTACACCGCTGGGGACCGGATATTAAGCAGGGCAAAACGAAAAAACAAGAATTAATTGTTACGTATGCAAAAGTATTGAGGCGATTCGTGTATACGTAAGCAAAAGGTATAGGGGCGATCCGTGTAAACGTATGCAAAAGCTATAGGGGCGATTCGTATATACCGATACAAAAGCTATAGAGCCGATTCGTATATACTAATGCAAAAGGTATAGAGACGATTCGTATATACCGATGCAAAAGATATAGGAGCGATTCGTCTATATCGATGCAAAAGGTATACGGGCGATTCGTCTATACTGATGCAAAAGGTATAGGGGCATTTTGTGTATACCGATGCAAAAGGTATAGGGCCGATTCGTATACACGAATGCAAAAGGTATAGGGGCGATTCGTCTATACCGATGCAAAAAGTATAGGGGCGATTCGTCTATATTGATGCAAAAGGTATACAGGTGATTCGTGTATATCGATGCAAAAGGTATACGGGCGATTCGTATATACCGATGCAAAAGCTATAGGGGCGATTTGTGTATACCGATGCAAAAAGTATAGGGACGATTCGTGTATATCGATGCAAAAGGTATAGGGGCGATTTGTGTATACCGATGCAAAAGATACCTTTGATTGTACGTTATTTCTTCAATCTTTGTCTCTCGAGATGGTGGCGCAGAGGATGCATGGTGTCATTACGTCAAGGATGGCTAGTTTTAGCTTGTCCAAACATCGAGTCGCGGAAATTCCCGTCTTTCAGTTGGAGCTCCATGTTGAAATAAATTCGAAGAATTGGCGTCACGTGTGAGATAGCTAGTTAGAAAGAAATCTATTCTTAGCTTACCAGAAAACTCAATATTACTCTAAGAATATTTGCATGTTAGGAACATCAGAAGAGATACTTCACCGCTCTTCGTATCATCCTCATAGTTCCGTCTACGTATGCATTTTCAGCAGTCTCTCGATTCTCAGTCACACGTCGTCCATCTGAATTTTTACTTCATACCCGGAATTGTACGTTCAAGTTTCAAAACGATACGCGCAGTAATACACTCGATAAACATTAATCCCTTGCGCTGGCAACTGGTTCGCGGGCCATAACGAGTGACTGAGCCGTGTACAATAATTCGTCGCTTTTCTCTTCTTTTGATCTCGTCAGTATGATATCCCTGTGTTGAAATTATTAAGAATTATTATCACTTGTCCTGCCTGAGTTACATTTAAATATATTTAAAACTGAGAAAATGTTGCAATTTTGGGACAGAAAATTCTCGACATTCGTGGCACGTTTAAGATTTACTCCATTAAGCCACTTCTAAATCCCAACCACAAGAGAACGTAATAACAGCCGAGAAACTGTAAGACGGTTTATGGAGAATAGTGTATTCAAGGATGTCCTAGATTCGGTCCGCAGGAAAGCATCGTATCGTCTCTCTACACTTTACGTCCTCCAACAAATTACTCACGTCAATGACGTGTAACTTCTGCCGATTAAACTGTCAAACGAGATCATGCGTGCGAGTCCTTGCGTAATCGGATCTTGCGTGCACACTTCGAGGATACTCTCTAGGTCAGTTCAGGTCGTGCCGGGCTGATGTAAAAATCTGATCGAGTCACAACACGAGCGTAGGCACGATCGTTACGCGATCAACGATCTCCGTTCCATTTTCTCATTACGCCCAAGGAGACTTTCTTCTTAATCACAAAGTTTTATCGAGAGGTTTCATCGGCGGATTCTGGCTGCACCGCCGTCGTTTCAACGCTTAATTGCGATCGACACGGGTTTCACGATGATTCGTGCGATCGCCGTTAACCAGCGTATCGAGCAACTGTCCAATTAACGTAAAAACCGGCAAGCGGCGGCTGTTTTTGCGTTGCCCAAGCGCGTGGATAATTGAAGAGCAGACGCCGGGCACACCGAATGTCCATTAACCCAATGGAAAGCGGTTGACGTCGAAGATTATTGTAAAAAGAAAAAAAAAAAATCGTACCAACCATCGTTCGACATGGTGCAACAAAATCGTTCTTTTTTCGTTCGATGTCGAATCGACATTGCTGATAAATCCTTCGTCCCTCCTCGCGAAGATTCGCGTCTCCTAAATTCACGACCAGGCTACACACCTGATTCGATCGCTTCCAGCGTTGGTAAAAGAGCCAGACCTTCACCCGGATTCGATACGCGGTTCGCGCAAACGCGAAGCACTCTGACAATTTGCCCCAGCCGCACTTCTTTTTTTTTTTTCTTTTTTTTTTTCCTTCGTGTCTCCCTTCGTCTTTTTCTCGTCTTCGCTCGTCGAGACGCGCGGTACAAACGCTTTGATTCAGAAGTTGAACGACGAACACGATTACGCGTGTAACGCACCATATTCGAGCGGTACGTGCATCACGTACCGATTAGACCGAACTTTCATTGATTAAGCCGACGCGCCAGGAACATCTCACGAGCCTCGTAAGTCGATTACGCTCTCGACCAAGTGAGACAACAGGTAGCCCGATTATCTCGGCTGAGAATTTGTGGAAAACGGGTGAAGCCAATTTTTTTTTTTTTTTTTTTTTTTTTACGAGGGATGATAAGAATTTAGAGATTAATTGGAGGAGAAGTGGGTTAGAAAGGTAAAAGAGAAATCGTGCTGGATCGCGGCAGATGAAATGGAATTTCGAGAGACCGTTTGAAATTCTCTCTCGTCGTTTATTTGTTTGATCGTTGCGGATTGGAAATATTTGAATGAACGTTGGAACGCGTTGCGAGAGCGTGGTATCTAGGGCGTTCGTATCACACCGAGAATATCGTTTCTGTTGTCCACAATCCAATTAGAGAGCATGCACCGATCGCAAACGATAAGAATCGGCAGCGAGTTTTCAAAGAAATTGTCGATGCATCGCTCGATGCTTCCGCTTCCTAGAAACAAGTTGCACGGAGGATACAAAACCTATGTAGCCCGGAGTTTCACTTCGTTCGCTGTTAATTAACGATTTGAAGTTTAAGAGATAGTCCGTTCGAGTTTGAACAAAATCGTTAAATTCCATTGCGAAAGAACGTAAGTAGATCCGTTTCTATCGTGGCTATCGTTGGGGGAAAAAGAAGAGATAAAACGACAGAGTGCTCGTCTGCGCGCGTTTTATCCGCGACGAGTGAAAGACTCGACGATCGTCGAGATAAAAGATCGGGCTGGCAAGAGATTTCCTTTCTCCTTGCAAAAAAAAAAAAAGAGTGCGTCCTACAAATTAACGGGCAGCGATAACGAGACCAGACGGGAGCTCAGGATTCGAAGCACGAAAGCCTTTGATAAACGGGCTGTTTGTTTTGTTCGAGGTTGGTTGAAAAAGAGCGATCGTTTGCACGTGGCACCAGGCTTGTTACGCCGCCCTTCGAGCTAAGATTGACAAATTAAGTTGACGGCGCGGCGTTAACCTTAATAAACGCCGGTCACAGAACAACACCCGCCCGTCACCCTTCGTGGCATTTCGCGATCGCGATAAAAACACCAGGCAATCGGCCTGCCATGGAACAGCTCGTCAATCATTTCGTGCGATTGAACGTCGGACGTTGAATGCAAGCAACCCGCAAAGAAAGCGTGTGCTGTAGAAAATAGTTCTGCGATTGTTCGCAGCATCGAATAAATTTGATTCGAATTCTCGGTACTGTGTCTTTACACCGGCGCAAGTATACGCGCAGTCTTTCTCTCATCTTCACGAATCTGTCGGTGAGACAAATACGTGGTTCATCCAACAAGAGTTTATTGATTCTCTCTTTCGTTCGTATAATATCAATTCACTGTCATTTGAATAAATGAAGTTTTCATATAAATGTCTTACTGTAACGTGGATTGAATCTTTATACGAGCGATTCTAAAAATGCAAGCGAAGACTCGAGTGCCTGACAGTGTGTACAAAGATCGTACGTGAGAATTCTTCAACAGTGCCAGTGTATGATGGAGAGGAGTCAGAATTGTCAAAGGGTTGTTGAATGAACGTCGTACGAGGAACGTTCGCAGAGTAGCTTCAAGAAATATTTCCAGTTACTTGAGAATACTCTATCCGTTGCTTTTTCATCACGAACGATCGAATCTCGACTAACTCGATCACTTATTTTCTTTTTTTTTTTTTTTTTTTTTTAATTTCTTAATGCAAATCTGAACGAACGTGAAAGA
>NW_025110348.1:869167-916322 GCF_011392965.1 Frieseomelitta varia
TTTTTTTTTTTTTTTTTTTTTTTTTTAATTTCAGGTAAAACATTCTGTCAGTCTTGCAAGAAGAAGTGCAGCGGGGAGGTACTACGAGTGCAGGACAAGTATTTCCACATAGGGTGTTTCAAGTGCGCTCAGTGCAACACGAGCTTAGCGCAGGGTGGCTTTTTCGCTCGCGAGGGCTCTTACTACTGCACCAAGGTACTGGAACGTATAAATAAGAAACCAAGGCGACGATAAAAGCGACATGGCGAGAGGACCGCGGTTATATAGAGCGCGTAACTCGAATCCCGATAAATATGTAAACTCTCTTCGCGATGTATCGCGTTCTTTCATACATTCCCTCCGGGATAACGATAAACGCGTCGTCGCGATCGTTACAGAAATTTTCAATAAAATCTCGCGTGAGGCTCGCTAAAAATTATTAACCGTCCAGGCGTTGATCTTCGCGCGCATGCAAACCATCGTGTTCGTCCCGCCCGATGACAAACGAAATTGAAACACGAGCCTCATTTCACGGGATGATACCTCCGGGATACGGTGTCTGGCGAATCGTTAGTAACGATCGTGTGGGCTTGTTAATTTTTCAGGATTACAGGGAACGCTGGGGCACAAAGTGTGCAGGATGTGGTGAATACGTGGAGGGCGACGTGGTCACCGCAGGAGACAAGCACGCTTTCCATCCTAATTGTTTCCACTGCCAACGATGCAGACAGCCGTTGCTCGGCCAGGGGACCAAAGTCTCCCTCGTTCAAGGTGAGCTCTCCTCGAGGATCATCGACACGTGACGCGCGACACGACGAAACTTCGAAACTAACGGATTAAATTCGTTGCTATTCGACCGACAGAATTGGAGTACCGGCGAACCTGTTAAACTAAATTACCATCGTATCGTCAACGAACGAGGCCACGCTCGCACGGCCTTGTAACGATTACGCGGCGAATGCTTAAAAATATGCGTGCGTCGAAACGATCGCACGTCACAAGTGAAACGTTCTCCTCGTTGTTTCCTCGTGTGCAAATGTTTATGAGCATCTTTTACCACCGTTTTATCGATCTGGCTCTAGCCCGAGGATGCCGATAAAACCGCTATTTTTAGAGCGTCAGCTCCACAAATACGAAGCTTTGATTCTTTGTTTCGCTTGCCGACCTTTGAACCCGACTGATTAGAGGGGCGTTCGAAACCACACACGAGGAAACGCGTTCACTAATCACCGTAAGAAACCGAACGCTTCTTTCTTCGTTCTCCTCTCGGCGAGTTGACGCCACGACGCACGTGTTGTACGAACGATGAATCAGCCGCGAAGATCCGACGCGTATGATCGTCGGTTTCTCGTGTTGGTTTCTCGAATAAAGGACAATAGAGCGCGTGCGTCAGCGAGCGCGGTAGCTCGCGGGTCGGATCGTCGACCGGATCTGTTCAATCTCAACTAACCGAGCGTTGTCTATAGGTCAAGCTCTGTGTCATCGATGCATCGGTATCCCGGTTCGAGAGGCCTCGACGCCGGTCGGCAATAACTCCGCTACCAGAGGAGCCGGAGACGGGCCCTCTGACCCCGGTGCCTGTGCTGGTTGCGGAAACCAATTACGGGAAGGTCAGGCTTTGGTCGCTCTTGATCGACAATGGCACGTATGGTGCTTCAAATGTCACAGCTGCGACACCGTGCTCCATGGAGAGTACATGGGCAAGTGAGTGGGAAGATTCGCTCTCTGTTGCTCGTCCCTCCAAGACTTTTTTTTTTCGTATTTATAAACCTCTGGTTTATTCTTCCAACATCTTTCGCTCACAAATTTCTAAGACTAGGGCTTACATAACTTGTGAAATTTTCGTGGAATAGTAGGTCTAATTAAGACGCTGGATAAAGAAGAAATTAGAGAAAGTACGGAAATTAGAGAAAAGAGCTCGAGGAACGTTGAAATTTCGCTGGATTTTTTTTTTTTTTTTTTCATCAGCCAGAACAAATGGTCGGCTGTTAGTCTAACGCGCGAGATTAGGATCGGAGAAAGCTAGTTATTGGTCAAACATTCAGCAGTCCATCCGTCCGCTTATCCAGCTAAACACAAGTATTGGAATAAACGGAATTCCTTCGATTTTGATCAACAGAGACGGGGTGCCTTACTGCGAGAAAGATTACCAGAAGCAGTTTGGCGTGAAATGTGCCTACTGCAATCGTTACATAAGCGGGAAGGTGCTGCAGGCCGGCGACAATCATCATTTTCATCCGACCTGTGCTCGTTGCACCAAGTGCGGCGATCCTTTCGGTGACGGAGAGGAGATGTACTTGCAGGGGGCCGCCATTTGGCACCCGCGTTGCGGACCAGGCCCTAGCGGTCCAAATGGTATCGTGAATGGTCACGGCGAAGCTCACACACCGCAGCATCGAGAGTCAGAGCGGATTTCCAGCAGCGCTTCGGAGATGCAGGTAAGATCACGTGGATCCAGAGGACTAAAGAAGTCGAAAGTTCAAGACCATCGATCCTCTGACTAGCTTCATCGAGGTGAATAATCGAATAATCGACTAACAGAACAGGATTCGACTGTAATCATCGTATCAAATCGCGACTTTTCGATTGTTACTTTGTCATGACCGCGAACTATTAAAATTGGAACTGGCGAAAATTGTACATTGTTTCTGTAAAATATTGTATCATAAATATGTACATATGTTCGTTATCAGCATTCGTCTGTGTATAGATGGTGGCCGTTTCATCGTTTTATCGTTGTTCATCTTGATCATTATGTAGTGATGTTGTCTTGGAATTCATTTCTCACGGAATCAGTCGCGCGTCATTGAACTAATTCGGTACTACCATTAACATTTTACACGCGGATGTGATATATCTATCGTCGTCCGTTTCCATATTTTTGTAACGAGTGATTAATCGCTTCATACGACATTCATTCCGTACGTTGACATAATTAACGCGTGCACGTCGCTGTCCACGTCCGCCAATTGCATTCTTTTTCCCGTTCAGTTGCATCGTACGCCGTTGAACGACCTAAATCGTGTCCGTGCGCATACTTGAATTTTGAGGTTTGCCGTCCGATCGTAAGAGAGACAAAAAGATAACCAAGAGGAGAAGTATGTTGCTCTCGAGCCAATTCTGACTCGGGAAGAGAGAGACAAAACAAAGTACATGAAACACGAAGTTCAGCTTGCATCGTGCTTATATTTGGACTGTTTTACAACACGTATTTCGTGTGAAACGTTTTTTGCGCTGCTCCGTTAATTTTTGCGACTGTTTTATACAGAGCCATTTAGAGTAGACCAGTCTAGAGCCTAAAATACCTATCTTTTTTTTTTTTTTCGTAACTGGCTTTGTGTATAGCTTCGTTTCTATTTTATTCGACGATATACATATTATGTGGCTTTTAACATGCATTTGTTCCTTAACATGTCATTGTATACTTTACCGCACGCTTCGATATGTCCGAAGTTTTATATACATATATATATATATAATATACATATCTTTATATATATATCGTACATACTTCATACATAATTTTTTATCTTCTTTATTATTTTTTATTTTTATTATTGCTTTCTTAATTGTTGTTTCCTTTTTTTTTCGCACGGTCATTGTGTATAGTTTTCATTGCGGTCACGCACGTCAAGCCTGAACGGATCACTCTGCAGCCCTTACAGCAGCCTCAGTCGTAAGGTATGCCATGTATCTCCTAGCACAAGCACACTCTCAAGAGACACCTTTGATTATTTACAAGAAATAATTTTGGAACATTGGAACATTCGCACTATCTCTACGGTTTCATCTTGCAACAGATTAATTTCGTTAAGGATTGAAAAATTTTGTTGATCTACGAATCTCAAAATCAAATACTTCAATTTTTGATACGATAAATCACCCTCGTGAACGATCGTCTTGTGACTTTCAAACAATTTTGAACAATTTTGAATAATCTTCTTAATAGAATTAGGTGACCTTCGACCTATTTTTTACTTCGCATAACTTTCAAATAATACCGAAATATCTCGAACATAACGGTGCTTAGATAGCCTATGAAGATACTTTAGCGAAAACCTTGCAAGATGATTCATTATGTCAATTCATTCTCAATACCTTGACTAGCTTGCGTGATTGTGTAAGACTCTTTAGCAGTATATTTCTAACTACGGGTTCTCTTGAGAGACGATCAAAGCGCGTTGAGTTTTTATCTTCCTTTGCCGAGTAAATAGCTAAAAGAATAGCTGTATGAGAGACGCTTTACGATCCATCGAAAAGACAGCATGAGTTTAGCCGTGATAATATACGTTAATTGCCCCAGTATTACCCCGCGCGAACTGGCAGTCCTGGACTGATATTGAGAGAGTACGGACGCGGTCCATCCGAAGATGTATCTAGGATTTATACTTACTCGTATTTGACTGAAACGCCGAGCCAAGGGTACTTGAGACGTCCGATACAGCCGTACGACAAACCTCCGACTAGCCCACACTTTCATAGACCTAGCTGTAAGTATTCAACCGTTTCTTTTTTTCTCTTTAGAGTAACCGTGTGAAAGAAAAATGAATTTATCCGAAATGAAAAATATATAAACGGTCGTTTGGCGTAGTAAAGCGTACGAATAGGATCGTGGGTGGTATGCGTACACGTTGCTAATCACGCGATATCGTTTTATTTCAGCGTCACGTTCGATAAGAAGCAGTGGCGGACGCAGCAGCCGATCTGGAATGCGTGCTCTGGTCGATGCTCTCAGTGAGACCAGACCGAAGTCACCGGCCAGTCAAGTAGATAATGATGAGCCAATAGAGCTGGCGCATTACCCGGATGCCATGAAACCTCCTCCTGGAGCCAAACCGCCGATCGAGAGGGACGATTTCCCTGCTCCGCCTTATCCGTACACAGATCCTGAGAGACGTAGACGATGGTCCGACACTTACAAGGTACCACCGGGAATTACAACGTTTTCGTCATTTTTTCCCTTCTCGCGTATTTTACCCGTGATTCTAACTTCTCCGTGTTTCGCCTATGATTCGTCAGGGGGTACCTGCATCAGATGACGAGGACGAAGTGGACAACAAAACGTACATAAAAGAAGTAGAGGAGAAACTAAAGAAAGAACAGGACGAGCTAAGCAAAATCGACACTGGGATAGCGAAGGTATTTCTGCAAGATCGTGAAAAAGATCGAGAAAATTTGAGACACAAAGCCGCGAACGTCGATCCTAGAAACGCATCGAGAACACCATCCGCAGCCAGAGAACCGACTTACAGACTGCGATACGAAAGTCCCGTTGGCGCTTGTAAGCTATCGTGCTTTTTATCTCTTTAATCTTTTTCGGTCGTTTCTTATGTGTAAGCGCGTATTTAAATTGCACAAACGTTTCTCGCGTAGCGCCATCGAGAAATATAGATCACGCCAGGCCGTGGGAAGATGACGATGGTTTCAGTTACAGATCAAGCGTAGGACCCAGTTACAACGGTAAGGTTCCTTTCAATTAAATATTAATGAATTTAGTCGTTATATTATATATTTATATATATATATATATATATATATCTCATGATCGTTTCATTAACATTAAGTGATAATCATCTCATACATGTCCACACGTTCGCACATAACACTAACATTTACCACTCTACCGTTTAATGTAACATCGGTTCGTTAGATTCCTAGGCGATAGCAAGGGTGGGAGCAACGAAAAAAAAAAAATCGTCCCTTTCATATTGCTAAAGAAAAAAGAAAATGGAAAAAAATATATAGAATAAACGAATAAAAAATTTTCTCTCTATCGTGGAACGCAACGTAGCAACGTGCGAATCTCTCGCAGTTGGGAAGGGGTGATGATGCTCAATTAATGAACGATAGCACACAGTGCGTGTAAACTCGAGCAGGAGTTTATAAGTTAAGTGGCATAGCACCAAATACCACAGCACACACTGGGCGCCCATTAACGTGACAGGTGATGTATTTATTCCGCTTCTGCATGTGGTCGGCATATTACCTTCGATGTGCTTGCCTCTTCTTATCTCTCTCGATTATCTCTCCATATGCCAATATATATACGAGTAACAGAAATAGTGTGCGTGGAAAGTTCATCCTTTCAAGTAGCGTAATATCGATTCCCATTATTTCATACGTGATCATTCATCACATATGTTTACATATATCTACAATATACCATGACCTAGACCTACCTAGATCATTCATCTTCGCTGTCCCTTCCTTTCCACCTCTAGCATGGTATTACCTATTACGAATTTCACTCTTGGCAATTTCATTCATTCATACACAAACACATATCGCTCCAAACTTCATTCTTTCTCATACTTTTTTTGGAATGTTCTTTTTTCTTTTTTCATTTTTTTTTCTTTTTTTTTTTTTTTTTTTTTTTAGAAATGATAAATCTACAACAAATTTTTCACAGTCGATGGTTTCATTTTATCGTTCGTTTATTTAAACTGTAACAGATAAACAAACGGTGAAATTTGACAGTCAGAAGAATATCGAGTTTAAAAATTAACGATAAATATTCAATATCCGGATAACACGTGTTAAGCATACAATAACTATAATTAATTCTTTATTTTCGCGCAACTATGTTGCGCGTTCATGAAAATTTCACGCGTAAATCATCATACGCGATCGTTGCGAACGTTGATACGCGCCGGTTTCAAAGCCTGTCGACTCGCATACTCGCTCGCTCGCTCGCTCGCTCGTCCGTTTTACGTTGAAAATTTGCAACCCGCGCCCTTCCACAATCCTAATCGCGAAATACATCTGGCATTAATTATGACGCCTGTCATTTCATAATGAACTAAAGTAAATATACACATAATAGTCGCGGCTGAACGATTCTAGACCGGTCGCGATTGTTTCGGCTATACTTTCTATTTAACCAGTTTCAAAATTGACATTTTGGCTGCATATCGTTCATTCTACGTATATAAATAATAAATTGTGTTATCGTGGCGTGTATCTTCCGTGAGGGTAATACGACGATTACCAATCGAGTTGCCGAAGAAGAAAGAAAGAAATGTGAAAGTGAAACAGCCCCGCGTACACAATCGTGCAACGCACCCCGAGATATTTCCTTCGACTCGGTATACCTACGTACACCTACGTATACCTCGTACAGCTGCAACAACGTTTGAAATCTGAGAGGAGAATAATTTCAGCAAGCAAGAGTACAATCACGGTGAATAGAAGGTAAATTCGCGAGAGGTTGAACGCGGCCGACAATGTGTCCGGGGCTGCTTGGAATCGTTAACGACGTAATTCGAAATTCGCGTGCAAAATCCCCGGTGCTGCAGACGACCGTAAATCGAGGGTCCTTTTATCAAAGACGAGGACACGAGAACGAGCATTCGTAGGACGGTATACTTTTGCCTCCATTTACATCAGTTTCTTGATGCCCCGAGCGAGTTGCTGCCACAGCAGCGCGGGCACCGGCACCACCGCCGCCGTCGCCGCCGCTGCCGCCGCCGCCGGCAGACCACCCTTTTTCCACCCTTCCTCTGTCCCGACCCTCCCTTTTGCTACTTTCCTCTCTCCTCTCTCGCCTACCTAGCTCTTCCTCTATCGCGGTGCTCTCTGCGTGCTCTCGCGAAAATCCTCGCGATAAATTATGCCGTGCGGGAGGGAAATAAATGACCCACCCCCTTCGGCCCTTCTCTTGCTCTCTCGTCCACCACTCTCCCTCCCCCCACCCCCCCTCTCAGCCCCGTGCCGTCCCGAACTTCAATCCCCAGCGTGTGCACAGACCCACCGACACCCTCGTTGCCGCCACCGCCGCCGCCGCCGCCGCCGCCGCTGCCGCTGCCACCCTTCGTCCACCTCTTTCCTCTTCCTCTTCCACTTCCTCCGTGGCCACCCGACCACCCTTCGGCCGCCACTTCCTCCAACCCCTTTTTCTCGTGCTACCCGCTTCTGCTCTACTATGTTCCTCCTCTTTTACCCACTGCCAGAACTCTGCCACCTCCTGCGGTCCAACGACCAGGCGGCGGTGCTGCGAGGAAAGCCGGCTTTAAAATTATAATGGCACGCGCAATTTTGATAACCGTCGCCCGAACCACCACCCACCGACCATCGTACTACTACTACCACTACCACTACCGGTGGAACAACCGGTCGGCAACAACTCTGCCGGGAGAATACTGCCTAGCTTCTACGTCGCGGTGATACCACTACATGGTTACTAGCAAGGCAGCTCGGAGCCGAGTTCACAAGAGACACAACGACACACACCGCCACCACCGGGGCCTCAACCCTCTTTTTCTTCTTCTTCGTCGTTCGTTTCAGCTGTGGGCGAGGACGGGAGGAGAAAGGTCTTTTGATATTTCAACGCACGTAGATCGACGGAGTTACTTTGCGCGTTCAACGTCCACGAACAAGTAGCTGGGATAAGGGTCGTGCTTTTTAGAGTGGACGTGAGTTTCTGTCGTAGAATTGGTCCTTTTCTATTTCTTTTCTTTCCTGTTTATATAGGGTTGTTGTTTGAAAACGTTGGAAACGTATAATTGTTTAATTATTATTGCACTTAATTATGAAAGATTTGGCAGTTATTATCCACAGGGATTTGCAACTGAATAGTGGATAGTACGGTTTGAAATGATCAAAATTTAATTATTGAAGTAAATTCGCAACGCTGCGTAATACGAAGGAAAATTCGTTGGACTATTTAATCGATGAAATTTGTTGTTACATCATATAAATCAGTAAGAGATAAGCAACTATAATAAAATAAATTTTAGAAGTACATAGAAGTACTTCATTTTTTGTCAATCGTTGTTACCAACCGGAGATAAATTCTCAAACGGATCTGATTTATTACTTTCGAAAAATATTGCAGGGATTAAAAAGTTGATTCGCGTTTGTACGATAATTATTTGATCTAATTTGAATGTTTAGTAAACGATGAGGTAACAGACATTAATTTTGTTCCAAGTTATCGGAACGGTCCTATCAATCACGCTCAAACTTTTCAATTCTAATAAAAATATATGTAATCCTGAAATACTAAATTATACAAAGATAAATCTCCAGCCTTTTTATTTTCCAAGTAAAAAAGACAGGCAACCGGATATGTTCTGTCGAATTTTTATTGCTTCGATAGTCACCATTTTAATATTAAAATTAATAATTTCTGCATGGCAGCTATGTAAATGAAACGATAAAAAGAAGCTGATACATTTGACAATCCCGTGTTATTTATAATTATATTATAATTAATATAAATTAACCCTTTCATGAAATAACACGAGAAAATTTCGGGTAATCTGTCAAATATGGCTACTAAATTTCACATTCTCAAATTTCGTCAAACGTAACATAATTAATATTTACTAACTAACATAATTAATATTTATTATAAGTATACCTATATTCTGTATTTTTCATTAGAAAATATAAGTAATTTTTTCCAAAATTAGTCAATTGAAATTTTCTACCATTTCATTAACTATCCATTGACTGTACATTACAGATAAATCACTGTTTGCATTTGCTTTTATTTTGTTCCTCCCAGAAATATTTTCCTCCAATATTTCTTTCGAGTAAATGTTTAAAATTAAATACCCTCTCCATATATGAAATCTCAAAATTCAAGAAATCTCAGCCGATCACCTTAAAAGAATTCTTACGCTAAATTGTTCTCACAGTTATAAGACACCATGCGCGTGCGTGCGTGTACCTACTTTATCCTTAAAAGAACCCTCGGTTGAAAATCTCGCGGCGCACAGATGAAAACGAGCGTACGCCCTAATCTGTTTCTCTAAAAAAAAAAAAAAAAACTCCTCCACACCCTAATCTATTTCTCTCAAAAAAATGTTGAAACGCAGCTCAACGCTTGCTCTTTCGCCGAATAAAACCTTCATTCGCGGTCATTAGAAAAAAATGTCCGGCCAAATATTTCACGAGCTCATCCCCCTCCCTCCTACGGAGCATAGAACGCACCGGTCTTCTTCTTAATAGGGCACTGCGCATCGTGTACTATTTAAAGCGATATCGCGTCTGCGACGTATTAACGCGCCCAACCCCGCGTTTCTTCGTTCCACGCCCACGGCCACGTCCGCCCCTTCGCTCGCCGCGGGTTGCAAGACCAAACAATGACGCGACGTCCGCCACCAGAATGGTCCCGCTTTTGTAGCCGGAAATTGTTTAAGCTTTTGTTATTTTGCGGCTTCTAAATCTCAGACGTCAGGCAGCGCCCTCGGGAGAGAGGCAGGTTCTGCGCGCTCGTTGGCGCAACTCTCTTCGAAAGCTTGGACAGACGCTCGTATATCTGCGTGCACACGGTTCGAATCCAGCGGGTGGCGCAGATGTATTCCGCTTTGTAACGTGAACTTTCAACCGGAAACCGGGTCTCCTTCGCGGGAGATCGTTGCACCGTGCATTCGAGCACGATTCCGCGCGTTCGACAACCTTGGCCGTGCGCGCGTGCAGCGCAAAATCTTTTTTTTTTTTTTTGTCTTCTCTCACCCTTTCGTTCTCTCTCTACGAGGCGCTCTCATTACGAGGATATTTTGAGCCTGATTTAATTTCGCGGCGTATTCGACAGGCAGAGGCAGGTGCGCCAGGTTTGACGCATAATAGCCAGGAATCCTTTCTCTCTCTCTCTCTCTCTCTCTCTCTCTCTCTCTCTCTCTCCCTTACTCTCCTATTTTCCCTGTTTTCCTGTCTTTTTTCCTTTTTTCTTTCTCTCTCTCTCTCTCTCTCTCTCTCTCATTCTCATTTTTTTTTTTTTTGCTTCACTCGTTTTTAATTAAACTTCGAAATGAATTTCTTTGTCCCGAATTTGCATATTTTAGGCGCTTATATGAATTTCCAATTAACCGGCTCTTTATGCGTTAATAATAAAGACGTATCTCTGTGTTAAACCACTGTCGATCCATGTTTCCTTCGATTCGCCGATAGGCACTCGCCGTGTACACTTCACGTTTAGTGATTATTTGTTCTTTTGTCTTGGTCGATCTTCTTTCTCCTCTCTCCTCTTTTCGCGCGATTGAATGATTAGTCCATCCTAGCGCTATTGTATCAATAATTGCTATTTGATTTTTCCCGTATTTCGACGAAATTTATCAACATGAAAAAGTGAAAATTTTAGGAAAAAGAAAAAGGAAAATTAAGAAAGATAGTCGATAGAGATCAAATTTCAGTCTCTCCCAAGTTGTCTCTGTTCTCTCATTTCACGTCTCACGGCTTCGTGCACCGTTTACTCGCCGTTTCCGTAGAGCGCGTTGCGCGCACGGGTGCAAATAAATTCTCGAGGAGGCGAAGACACGCGCTAGAGAGGGCATCGGCCGATCAATATTTTCCTTTGAAAATTCGCAGGACGACCGAACGGACAACCTATTCCCTGCCATTTTTCCATACTTAATGAACGCGTGCAAGTACTCGTTACTGTGCTAATGCAATTAAAACGCTTACGGTGAATTATAAATATTTGCATGAATAAGTAAGTATCCGGCCAAACGAGATTATCACCGGTTATCGCCACTCTTACGTGTAACCATCCTCCGATAACCTCACCTCCGCGCCCTCGCCTCGCCCCGTGGTCGTTAACATTTATCGCTGGAGACGTTAAAAAACTCGCCCTCTTTGTCCCCGATATCGATCACCGTCTACGAAACCGCGCCTACGCGGATGCTTCCCGCGCTCTTTTTCCCGCGAGTCACCCGATGGCGCGCCGCGCTGGAATTTTAATCAAGATAATTTCTTTCGATCGCGTATTTTACTGAATTTTGATCCGTACCCCTTTAATCCCCTTGGTGCTTTGCAATTTTTTCACGTAGCATCCAGAAGTACAAAGCATCGTTGTAAGAATGGTAGTATTTCACGCGAATTAAATTTTTTTCTATATATATATATATATATATATATCTTTTTTTCTTTTTTTTTTTATAGGTCTTGCTTTTGCTTTGATTAAGAAAGGATTCATTTAAAATCTTAACGCGCTCTAAATTTTTGAACGTACGTTTTTTGCTCTACAACGGGAGGGAATCTACTGCTATAAAAATTGATTTTGATAAACAAATCGTTGGAACATTATGAGGGTTAATTCATCGTACGTTGCCGCGCGAGATTGTTTGGAAGTTTGATTAGAAAACTCGGTTCGGAATGAAATCGGTCGGTCGCTCGAGTTCCTCGAATTTTAATAAATCAATATCTATTGGAAACAAATATTTATCAACGTTAGGAAGTGACCAAATCGTAATTTGTTTGAATGAAATTTACAACGAAACGTGTTTTGAGCTCCGAGTAATTTTTGGTCGAATATTATGTCGTTTGATGTGTTAAATCTACTTTATGCAATTTGATTTCCCTGATGTAAAGTTTTGCACTTTAGACATCGGCAATTGCGGTATTAACAACGATCCTTATTATACGATCATCGAAAGTGGTTGATACAAATAATTCGATATTTAACAAAAATGAAAATGAACGAATGAAAACGAAACCTTGAAACATCGGAATCATCATAATTCCCCCGTGGTTTATTCTATAATTATCGAAAGTGGTCGGCGTGAATAATTCAGTATTTAACAAATACTGAAACGAACGTAGAAAACAAAGTATCCGGAAATGTTGGAATCATTGGTGATTCTCTTGCTCTGTAATTATTTGACTGCGACTTTTTAACACGTTTTTTTTTTGGAAAATTTAAGGATGCAGAGGTACAACGAATGTACACGTATAAAATTGAAAATGTGCACGTATAAAATATCGAATGTAGGGTTTCTTTCATTCCTCGTTATAATTTCCATGCATTTGCAAAAATATTTTATTGCGGAAGAATATGTAGGTAAAATATTCAAAGTGCACTAGGGTTAGTGTTAGAAATTTTATTACACTCTCAAAGATACGAAATTTTCGTGAAAAATCTGTAGTCTAACGGCAAGAACAAATTTCTCCCCCTATTTACTTCTTAAATTCATAAGTGTTCATAAAAAATATGGAGTTGTACAAAGAGCCGTGCTCCGTAAACTCTCCGCGCGTTAATCAATTTTTCCTGAAACTAAGCGTCGTCTAATTTCGCACACGGTTCTTAGAAGAACGCGTCCCGCCTATCGATTACCGGGTGGAAAATAACTGAAAAGAGAGCCGACCGTTCCACCCTTCCGTCTCTCGTCGGCTCGCGGAACGCGGCTCGTCGACAAATGGTCGCAGCAAGGGCGCAGCCAGCAACTAATATCAAGCGTTATTTCTTTTTTCCTTAGTAACTAGCGAACTGTTTAACGTTCCACGGTAGATATTTATAAAGCGGGCGTCGCGCCCCCGCCCCGACAGTTGGTCCAAGGGGGCACAGAGGAGGCCAGAGGGTGAGCCACGAGGACGAGGAGGCGTACGGCGCGGCGGAGGAACGACGAAGAGGAGGAACGAGGAACGAGAAAGAGGAGAAGGGTAGTTGGTGGCGGTGGTGCGCGGACTTTTGGGGTGGTCGGTGCCCACCTATCGACCCTCTCGGCTCCTGCCGCCCTTTCTTTTCCTCCATCGGTCCACCGTTCGCCTCTCTCTCTCTTTCTCCCGCGTTTTCTCTCCGCTCGCCTCGTCCTCGCGCCTGTCCAGCGACCGACCTTCGTGCGCGCACACGAAGAGAAAAAAGCACGCAGCCGGAGAGGATTGAAGCGAGATCGAGATTCGCTAGCTAGTATGAGAGAAAGAGAGAATGAGAGAGAGAGAGAGAGAGAGAGAGAGAGAGAGACGTGACGCGCGTAGTACAGAGGAGGGTGGCGATGTGTGTGCGCGCGCGCGCTTTCGCACTCGCGAGGGGGTTGTGAGAGGCCAAGCACGGCCGAGAGAGCGCAAAAGCTTACTACCGACACACGAAACGTTGAACGCGCGAGTAGAACGCGCGTGCACGTGTACAGCGGCCAGACACACACGTACACACGCAAGTACACACACACACACACACATACATAGACACACACGCGAGCACATCCTAATTTTAGCAGGCATTCGGCGCAGCTGTGCCACCCACACGTATCGTGCGGGCTCGAAACTCCGAAATTTCGTGCAAATAGCACGGGAAGGAAGCCGTCCCTGATTAAACCGGTTATTTCCTAGGGAAAAAAGAACCAGCCGGCCGGCGCGAAATTTACAGGAAATCGGGTTATTAGTCTCCGGATCGCGAGTGCTTCTCTCGTCGTCGTCGTCGTCGATCGACGCCTCGCAGTCTCGTTACGTTCGCCGTTCTTTATTTTCAACCCTCTACCTCCTCCCTCTCTTGTACCTTCGTCTGATCGTGGCGTTATTTTAATCAGTGACGAAAACCTTCCGCCATTCTCCTGCTCTCTCTCTCTCTCTCTCTCTCTCTCTCTCTCTCTTCCTTCGTCTGCAGCTTGTCGATTTTTTCAATTCGATCGCGGCGAAATTTTCAACTTATTCTTTGATCCTCCGTCGTCAAGAATTTCTCACGGTAGCGCGCTAGAATTCCACGGATTCTTTATCGCAAAAATCTTAGCACGTAGATGAAATTTTTCTTAATTCTTCCAATTTTGAAACAAATACCACCTCCAGTAAGTATTCAAAAATCCTTCTTGCTCAATTTCATCAATTTGTAAACCTACATCATCCTAGTCGTATCGAACGTTTAAGGATTCGCTGCAAATATCTCTCGTTAAAATTTTAATGCGAAAACTTACAACAGTGTTTTATTTTGTATTCCGAGGATCTTGACATTCTTAGACAAACTCGAATGCTCGCCTTGATTCGGAACAAAAATTTTTCACCAAAGGTATATATATATATGGTACCTGCCCCAGAGAATTTTGAGCAGAGGTGATGCATCCATCGATGCCTTGGCGTCCTTCTCTTTCGAGAATCACGCTTTCCCAGGGACCTCGATCAACCGGAGATAGATCTCGCGCGTTACGTTCGATTCAATTAGCCGGTCGTGACAGATTTGCATACAAAATTAGAAACCGGTAACCGGTTGATACCTTGATCGCTCTCGTTGATAACGCGATTCTAACGGGCGTACCGGCGCGCGGCCCGTTGGCATTGTCATTAATTCGATTGCTCGCGCGTCCGGGCTGATTATTTATGTTTCGTCAGGATTCTTCGGTGACATCGGGGCTGGATGGACGACGAATGGGTGGATGGCGGACGAGAGGCTGGCCGTTTTTGTTACTCATTCATGACCGCCGCTTTGATGTGGAACGGATCAATCAGAATGATATAATTCTGCGTATACATCAATTAGCAATAATGGTAATTATCGCTAATGTTTGTAGATAGCTGATAGTGGTCGTGCACGGGGGAGGAGGGAATAGATGTATATTTTTGGAAATTATGCGTCCGCGTTTACGGTGTTACATCAGGCACCGATGGAAATGTCCGTTTAATGTCTATTCTGTTCTACGTGTCACTCCACGGTCCGTCTCCATTTAGAGCAGCAATATCCCTATGCGTTTTCAAATTACGCATAACTTCTCCGGTGTGTTGAGGGTAATTTGTTCAACGGCTGGAATAGTGCGAATGCAACGTGCACGTGCACGCGAAAAGATCGATGTATACCATTTCGAAGTTGAATGGAACCTTGCGGTTGTCGATCGTCGAATCGTCTGACATTTCGTTTGGCTCTTTCAATAGAATCTTCGAACGGGGATTTTAGGCGTGATGGAATTTGGTTCTTGAATTTTAATTCGAAAGAACGAAGAAGGAAGAAACCAGAAATCGACCAGATATTTGTTAGAGGTGTTTGAACCGCTTTAAAAATCGCTCTTTTCGTTTCCAAAAATATGAAAAGGAAGTCACTTGTTAAGTTTCCAGTATCCTAAAATGCGCTTGTCAAATTAGTTGGATAAACATGTCGGCGGCCGTTATTTTTAAGGTATTGTTACATCGGTTAAATACAGTGCCAATATCTCTATACCTATTCTTGGTATTGATTTATAACATTCGACTGAATCCAGTTTCACCTTTCACATTAGAATTTCGATTTGCTGTCTAAGTACCAAGTATTTAGAAGGAAGATATTCGCATATGCTATAATTGATAAATTCAAAATCTATCTACGATGTTAAAGTAAGTATGGATTTTTATTTTCATTCTCCCGCGAATCGATTAACTCTCATTCACCTTGGTCACTTATTTTGCAATTCGAAATTTCGATTTCTCTTTTATCAGATAATCTATATACATAACTACATACATAAAATCCCAATAAAAACAATCTGTTAAAGCGAATCTAGACGAGGTTAGCCTTTATTTTCACTCCTTGCAGATTTTCACGCGGGTTAGCACCGCGATCCGCAACCGAAATTTCAATTTCTCAAAGTCTCGTTTTAACCAGAGCGCCGGGGGAAAATGCTACACGTTCCGTGCGTTATCGTTCATATTTCGTGGCAAATTGAATCCGCAGCCGTTACAACCTTTCGCTCAAACCCTACGCGGAATCAACCTCGTAACGTCTCTGCAAATTCGCCGGCGCGGCGTACGACCTGTGACAACAAAATTTCCCCGATCGTTAATCGATTACTCCCTCTCCATCAACAACGGCGGCGCGAGCCATAAACGAAGATCGAAACCCCGTGGCCATTCTCACGGGCTAATTTCTCCTGCGCGCCGTATCGCCTGTTCCTAGGGAAAAAAAAGAGGGTAGCGGGAGAGAGGGTTGGGTGGGTGGGTGCAGTCATGGCCGCTCCGGCGCTGCACCGGCTACGGATACACCGTGCACACGCAATTGCGCGCACGTTACAAAAAAATTACGGCGTATACCGGCGGGAACAGCGGCGTCTCTTTTTTTCCCGGTGAATTCGAAATCTCGGAAATTCAACTAATTATAACTACGAACCGCGGAGAATTACACAGCCTGCTGCGTCCATAATACGCGATCAGCGTCCTGGCGAATCGCAACGATTCCAAAAATGTGTCCGCGTATCACCGGTCATGTCTCCGCTGTAGGAAAAAAATTCTGGCTAGTCTCGCCCTGTCCGACTGTGCCGTTCTTTACCTTCTCTCTCTCTCTCTCTCTCTCTCTCTCTCTCTCTCTCTCTCTTTCTTTTCTTTGTTTCCTTTTACATTCTTCATACGTTCAGTATCTCCGCACGGTGGTGGTTCCCCTTTTAGCGACGGCGTCGCCTCGTTTCGGCGTGCGTGCGCGCATACATACGTTTCAATTGTTTGCCTTTTAAATAGTATAACGCCGACCACGCGGCACGCTTCATTTGCGGAAACGCGACCACCACGGAAATTGGGACGCGGCTATTAATCAACCCCGCCGCGAACACGTCGCGGCTTGGACAAGCGTTAAGATAGGGTGATTTCCTTTGGCGAGGCAAAATTGGTATTGTTTTTAATAACATTTCAGCAATTGAATGAAATTTTCGTTCCGTTGTATGATTCGTTTGCTAATTAGTGGACTGCGGGTTTTTATGCCTCTTTTAAATTTTAGTAAACATAATTGAAAGAAATTTGTTTCGTCCATTTCGTTTATTATAACAGTTATCGTGCGTATTTTTACGTCCCCTCATTTCTTACAATAATCCATTTATATAGGTAATTTCTTAAAAGAGTTGTAAGTTCTATTAGATATTTTAGATATTCTCTTCCATGCCATTTAGGTTGTTCGAATGTTTTTGATCGCGTTAATGAAATTTTTGTAGCATGTACAAAAAAAGATATGAATTTGAAGCATGTTGTAATTGAAAATTAATTATGTATATGGATAAAAGGAATTATGACAAATTTAACTAAACGAGATAATTAACCCTGCTCCCCGTGTTTCGTGAATATTTACTCGAAATAAATTCAACAAGTACGCGACTTTCGTTCCCTTTCATTTTATTTATCCTTCACGTCATTACAAAACTATTACTTTAGAATAACTCGGCTATGAATATTTATTTCATATCTTGAAAACTTAGAAGCGCAGAAAATATCCATAATGCACAGGATGTTAAGAAACGTAGAAAATATCCAAGGAGGTCAGTAGATTCCAGTCTGATAATCAAATCCTGCAACAATATCGCATATCAATAAATCTTCCCTAAGTCTCATCTTCACAATTTGTCCCGACACAAATAGAAAACATCAACGATTGTTCTGTCAACGAACAATTCAGTTCAACGATAAATAAAAAAAGAAAGAAAAAAAGAAAACTCCTCGAAAATGAAATAGTAGTTCCAAGTTCCACAGACACACTTAAATATCCTCCGAGTCAGGAAACACGTCGGACCTCAGCCCGGGAGGTCTCTCCAATGAACTCCTGGAGATCAGCTTCTTGCGCGCGTTCAGCTCACGTGCAAGTTTTCTCACGTGGCAGTCGGTCAGGGCCGCCGGAGAGTACGCGGTTGACAAAAAGGGGGATAGTGTCGATGGGAAACGAAAGAGCGATATCTGCCGGCCGATCGGTGCCCGCTACTGGACGTGGTGTAGGCGGTGTAGAAAGGGGGGTGTATGCCGATGCTAGGTGGAGGGACACCGGCCTCGATGATACAGAGGGGTGAGTGGCAGAGTTTACCTATAACCCATAAATCGACCCCACTTTTCTATTAAGAGACGCACGATTGACTTGCGTTGTTCAGTTTCCTTCCCTCCCGATATCGTCTCCCGCGCGCGCGCGCGCGCTCGCGCCTCTTTCTCCCTTTCTTTCTTTTTCCCCCTTTTTTTCACTTTTCCTACCCCTCTGCCGCCTTCGTTGCACCGATCGCTGTACACCGACCTACACCCCTACCTCCGCCATTCCTTCTCCGAATCGCCTTTTTCCCTCCAGCCGTTCCCCACCACCACCGTTCATCGTATCCTGCGCAAAACTCTCGTTCAATCCCTTCCAACCTGTTCGTCGTCGACCACCTTTTCCTTTTTCCTCCTTCCTCCACCCCCTCCGATTCTTTCTTTTCCCTTTTTCTTTCATTCCTTTTTGCTTCATTTCCACCCTTTTTTCCCCTGCCTACTACCCCCCTCTCCGGTCGGCTCTTCTTTTTTTTTTTTTTGCGCCTGAGAATTCCACCCTCCCGAAGCCGCGCGTTCAGAAAACACGGCCAACCCTGTATCGATACAGAGGAGGGAACGAGGAGGGGGATGGAAATTCTTGGCCATCTGTTTTCCACGAGTCGAACGTACGGGAACGTCGTTCCCGCCACCGTTTCCATTGACTTCGACGCGACCGATCGCTGCTACGTCCGATCGATCGCACCTTTCGCCTCGCGTAGGCGAACGCTTTCGCCGCGTCTCTCGACGCGCCGAGTCGCGCGTCCACCCTTGACTTCTCCTCTCTTCGAGCACGTCGCGTTCACGCGGCCACCAGTCGCGTCTCTCGCCGATATAATAATTCGCGTTTCTCGACTCGCTAGTTCCCTCGCTAGATGGACGAAACAGTTTCGCAGAGTTGGTCGGAAGGTTCGTTAGACGATTCTTGTCTCGTAATTAACGCGCGCTGTGCTTAACGCGACATCGATGCAACGGTCGAGTTTCGCGCATCCGCTCTCCTCCACTTCTCCACGGTTCGTTATCCGCGGACTTTAAGCCCGCGAGAGTTGAACGCTGGCAAATTTCCTTGGTTTTAAGCCGGTCATTGTTCGCCCGGGCGATTTACGACCGCGGATAAAACGAACGATTCGGGGAAGATCGAATATTACGCGGCGGAATAAAGCGCTGGCCAGCGATGGCAAGCGTTATCATAAAGGCGTGTTCGTGTTACGGCCGCGTTTCTAGTTTCGTTCGTGCAACAGCAACCCCCCTCCCTTCCAGTCCGCGGAGCAGCCCCCCCCCCTTCCAAGTACCAGTTTTCTATTAAATTCGCAAACTATTGCAATTAACGACTTCGAAACTAAACGACGCCAATACAAACTTCTCTCTATAACGCGCTCGTCCGCGTAAACTGTTCGCCATCGTCGTTTCGCCAATATTCCGCCCGTGTTACCCGATCAAAACGTCCAGCCCGGTGAAATGAGCAAACGAAATGGAAGAGTGGCTCGAGGTGGGTTCGTGGAGGAGCGTTCGAAAATGAACCGAACCCGACGAAGGAAAAACGAAGACAGGGAATAAAGGGGAAAGGGGCAAGCGGAGGGGGAGGGGGGGGGGGAGAAAAAAAAAGAGAAGGACAATGCCTGGTTGAAATGAAGTTTCTCGTTCCTTTCGTGTCATTGAACACGGCTGCGGAAAGACTGACACGTTTCGTCGGGTTCGCGAAATTCGCGAATTATATAATTTCTTGACGTTTTCGAAAGCGAGGCGTGCACGCCGCGGGAGTGTGCTCGCCCAGCGCATCGCCATTGAGCGTACCGATGGAAATCCAGGGATAATTACACGCGGCTGTAGCATAATTATCGAAGCTCACAAACCAGCCCTTTAAATTTCGTTAAATTTTACACGCGTCCGTGCACTACAAGCTATAGGACCGTGAACGGAAAGAGAGACAGAGATAGAGAGAGAGAGACTACCGTTAGAGAGAAGTTCATGGCTGTTCATACGTGCGTAATACGGCGAGTTATGAACGTTTGTACGGATCGGACCGCTCTTGATAAATCTCGTTAATTTTCCTCGTCGCTGATATAAACATAATTAAAGCGCGATCTTCGGCCTGCGTGGGTCGATTCGGTCTGCGTGAATGCGTTTCGTACTTAGTATTTAACGCTGTCTGTAGGAAGGTTGCTCTTTAATCTTCAAGTGAACCATCGGGATTCACTTGAATTTTCCCTTCAATTTTAAATGAAGCAGTAGCAGTACACGTCGATGTCGTTGTTCAAAGAATTGTGTAATAGTCTATCGTTTCATTATGTTTCTGATATACTGCCAAAGAAAATTTATTTCCATTTACAATAATGTTTCTTCAATTACGATGTATGTTATCGCAATTTTCATTCTCTTGGTCGTTCGTCCGATCACTCAAGAAAATTTAAATTGCTTCAGAAAAATACTCCATCCGAGTGTGCGTAATCTGTACAGTGACGTAACACCGATTGTAACCTTAATTGCAATTAATTCGTGTTTTGAACGTTGCAAAACGCCAACACGAAAGATCCACTCAAGGATCAAACAGAAACTGTAAACGTCCATTAATCTTCCGTTCGACCCGATTCGATGATATTGATTCGCCCGATAAGAATTGAATTTCGGCGGAAGGGGGAGGGGAGGGGGGAGAGTTTTTTTCGAGGAAACTCGTTACGCGAGTAATAATGATTTTTTGGCAAATTTATCGCGATGCCCGGATTTTTAGGGAGAGTAACGAGTAGTCGAATTAAAATTAACAATTTACATGGCATGAAGCGGTGGACAGGAGGCCGACCAAGCCACCGTGATACCGTTGTTGTTCCTGCGCGCATTAAATTATTGTTTTGCACGGTAGGTTTATATTCTGATTACCTTATAATTGCGAGACATCTCGCGAAATAGCCGAGCCAACGGGATTTGCATTTATCAGCCGGAACGTTTTCGCCCGGCTGTTCTCTCTTTTTCTTTTCCCCGGCAAGAATGTTAATTACGCGGAAGATTTGCGAGTCGAACAAACGCGTTTCACGCGGTTCGAATAATTTTTGTTTGTCTTCTTGCTACTTCCGTGTTTTATCGTCGGCGTTTCTTTCGTTCGATTTGTTCAACACTGTTTAATTAATATTCCGCTTATTTTAAATTCGCTCGATTTCCCGGCTAATAACCGCCTTCGAGAAAATATTTCTGAATAGCTGTCTCTCACGCGCAACACACTCTGGAAAGAAAGAAAAATTTCGTTCACTGTATTCGTAGATTTTACAACGTCAATTTCCACTCATCGATTTATCCGAGACACATTCAATTAATTTTTCGATCATTCCAAATTCACCAGACTTTCTGGTTAATAACCGCCTTTGAAAAATTTTCCGAATGCCCTTTATGAAAAATTTCACTTTCCACGTTCGTACGATGGAAATGTGTTTATTTGTATTTTAATTAACATTCTATTTTAAATTTCCTCGCTTCAAATTCATTTTGTAACGTTCTATGCGGCTGATAATGAAAGATAACGTTCATCTATATTTTACCATCGACGTTTCTTTCATTTGATCCTAAATTTCTAAAAATTTCTCTCAAAAAGTTCTCCGTGCCGTGGAATAATAAAAAGAAAGAAATGTTTTCTTTATTCGTTGAAAATTTTTGCACGCGAGCCCGAACAACGGATTCAAAAATCGTTTGATCTTGTACTTTCAGCGACCGCGGCGCTTCCTCTTTTAATATCCGCGTGCTAATAAAGCGTCACAGGAATTGGACGGCGCTAATTTAGGCTCGTATTCAGAATAAAATTCAGTTGGCGCGCAGCATGACAAAATTCATAGACAAATTTCAGCGGACGGGCGCGCATCGTGGTATCGCGTCGATGGCTGTTCACGATATTCCAGCGAATTTGATGTTAATCATTCGTTCATTTACAAACGCACCATGATGAAGAACGAACTGCTCGATCTCATTATTGTTACGTCGGCTAAAACTATGTTTAATTTTCCGATGATGATGATTCATGTTCGTTTCAGGCGGAAATGAAAAGTTCATTCTCTTCTTAATTTGATCTTTCTCGTTTTCGCGGCTGGATCGATCGATCGTTGCGTCAAGTGAAGCGGCAATAATTCAATCGTAGAAATTGTAGATTGATAGGCGTTCGATTAGCGTTAAGTATAAATTATCCATTCGAATAATCTCGAAGAAGCCAACTCGATCGATATTGACTCCTTCGAGGAGAGACCGTCACGTTCGAATCGAATTAACGCCGCGATTAAGAAAATGCTCTCCGAAGTTTTTGCAATCGAGGAAATTGCAAATTCATCCTACTACTTCGAGAACAGCTCCCTCTCGAGTTTTCTATCTGTCTTTCCATCACGCTCGCAGCGTTTTCAGCGCCTCGATGTAAATATGAAATAACGGCGTGCACATTATCAGTAATCACGACGCGTCGAGTGCGGATTATATCTCAAATTCTAATCCGCGGATACCGACTCTTAAATCCTGTAAATCTATCGTTTATAACATCCATGAGCTTTGCTAATCGTTCGGCATAATCGGCTGTTAAATCGAGTCCTCGCTGTGCCCTCCACCCACCCGCCCCTTTCATTTCACGTGCGAGCGTTATTTTATAACGTAGTCAGGTTCATCGATTTCGGCGATAACATCCACCAAGTACCAGTATTTTCCGACTGAATCATCGAAAACCAAGGTTTCGCGAAATTGCGCGGAAATCTGCCTAGCGAGCCAGTCCCCGGGTCTCTCTCACTCCGTTGCTAAATTCGTTGTCCCCGTGTGAAGTTTAGCGCGTGTTTGATCGATCCTGAGAGATCGTCGATCTCGACGCACACGCGTACGTCGTCGAGAGATCGACTAAGAAAGCAAAAAACGCGATGAAAATCGATTCGACGCACGACGTTAATCATTCGGACCAAGTCCATCCACAAGGGAGGGAGGAAGTTGGTTCCGTGTGTGTTTCTTCTGGTGGTCAGCGCGGTTGGAAGCGGAGGGCCGGCTTCCATAAATCGATCGGAAACATCAATAGCATTCAGCGCGACTCATTAACCATAGGGACCAATCGATTCCTGAGCCGGAGTCCGTATAAACACTCGATCAAAGACGTACGTACACATTACACGGGCCAAGTACAATGCACACAGACAGCCGGCGTCGTAGCCACCGGCCTGTTTCAGGGACCTCTTAAAACACACCCCTGCTGCAGCTCGCGGCGGCGAGAGAAGGAAAGCCTGGTGCTCGTGCGAGCTGTTGCTGGCCGTTGTACTAGTCGCGTCGTCGTCGTCGTTGTCGTCGTCGCTCCCATTCAAAGGGAAAACAGAGAGAAGAGAAGAGAAGAGCAGAGCAGAGCAGAGCAGAGCAGAGCAGAGCAGAGCAGAGCAGAACAGAGCAGAGCAAGGCAGAGAAGAGAAGAGAACGAAAAGAGAAAGAGAGAGGATAACGTTCAGATGGATGGAGCAAGAGCGAAGGGGTAGTAGTTACCGAGGGGGAAAAAAAACCGTCGGAAAAATTAGAAAAATTCGGGTGGGGGTGAGAGTGGTTTGGGGGGAGGGAGGAGGGAGAAAGGGAGGGGTGGAAGGCAGCGTGAGAGAAGAAGGACAAACGAGGGGAAAACTGAATTGCAAGCGAGATGGAAAAAGATCGCGGGGTAGCAGGGAAAAGGGTGCCGCCCCCGCGAGAAATTTCGGTCCCGCGGCCATTGCAGCGGGAGGGCGTGGCCGCGCAGACGCTCGCAAAGAAAAATCGTCGCTCGTAACCAGGAAAAGCAGCGCGCGCCGTGGCGGAAACGCGCGACGCGCTGCGCGAGAGAAAAAAAATGCCCTGTTGGCGGCGGGGGGGTGCGGGGGTTGCGCGACTAAGAGGGCAGGAAGAGGGAGGCAAATGCGCACGAGCGACCAAAAGAGGGCGCCCTTTCGCTCCGCCGGAACGTGCACCTCTCTCCTCGCCGGAAGTCGCTCCTCTTTCTTCCTCATTCCCGCGTGCTCTGATCGCGCTACCTCTTTCCCTACCCCTCCCGGCAAAGAGAGAGGGGTCTCGTTCTCTCCCATCCTTCAGCTTTCTGTCTCGGTTTTTCGCACGAGTCGTCGTCTCTCCGGTTCTCCGCGTCCACGCTCGAGAACACTACCGGCAGATAGGTACGGCCGCGCGGCGCTTTTTCGCCACCGGTCTTTCTTCACCGCGAGGCTGGCTCCGGTTCGCCTCTCTTTCGCTCCTTGCTTCGTCGTCATCCCCATCGCGTCACGGTTACCGAGCCGCCTGCCTTCGTTTCACCTCGCGTCCCTCTGCTCGCGACTTTACGCTCGGCTCTGTCTGTCGCACGTTAGTTTGAACGCAAGAGGAAGAGACGCAGGCGGCAGGGAGAAGGAAGAGGAGGGTGAACACAGCGGGATTAGCGGCCCAAGGGGGTTCACCGAGGAGGAGGAAGAGGAGGAGGAGGAGGGATGGGTAAAGCGTGCGTACAAGTAGAGAGAGCGAGCATCAAAATTATTTTCCAGCGGGCACCACCACCGCCGGCGTGGTACCAGCCCGAAATTTCAGCCCTTTAATTTCAGATGGTATGATAATTCGCGGCGATATTTCACACGAGTCTGGAACCTGGCTCAACGTGGATTTTATTGCGGCCGGCCAGCACAGTCGGCTAGCGAGCGGGGTGGGCGGGGTCGGGGCGAAAATTTCCACGGAATTACGGAAAAGGGGTCCACGAGAAAGGGACGGTCTACGAAGTTGTTAATTAATCTAGGCACCTAGATACTATTTCCGCGTCTCTCTCGTTGCTCGCGCTGCGCTGCTTGGCCGACGAAACTCCGCGGATGCACCGGATGCATCGTCTATTCACGCTCCGGGGTGGACGCGGGCCACGCGTTTCGAGTTATAGGGGTTGGTTCGCGCCGAACCAGAGAAAGCGGTGACTTTTCTTCGGTTTTCGAAGTCGCGTCGCCGCGATATTTTCGGTCGATCACTTGAGCTTCTGTCGCAAATGTTTTAATGAAAAGAAAAAAAAAATAGCTCCTATACTCACATCGCTGACGCCTTTCGTTTTCTTTTTGCAGGTTCATCGGGATGTCGGAGCTCGACAGCGGAACTGGCTGGAATTATCTGGAAGAAAAATACTCTGATGACGATGATCGCCTTTCAGTAACGATTTGTTGCAGATTCTGACGAACGGTCACCGACAAAAGAATAAATAAATTTAAGCGTTATGAAATTAGTAATAGTTTATTTGCTGTTACGAGTCGTGTAGAAGACTGATCAACTGTATAGATCGAATTACTTTAAGCGCAAATTTATCATATTTTTACGAACGAATGAATTTATAGGACTAAATTACTTTTAACAAATTAAATGTCAATTGTGTCTTCTTATACGGTAGAATTAAGAAATTAGTAACAAGTTTGTCAGTTTTGGTTTTTGAGAGATTTACATAAAATATGTAATCTCTTTATACCTAAAAAATGTATTTATGCATGAAAGAGAGACAGGTTCAAAGATCAGTGGTTCAAATTGTTTCATGCAAACAATTCGTGATCCTTTATCTTCTAGGGTCAGATGTATCTTTAATAATGGTTTTATATTTCTGGTTAGATAAAGGTATTTTAATACGTGTGTTGTAGTTGAATGCCGAATTCTGTCAACAGTAGCTGCAAATCTCTTTCGTCTATAGATACCAGTTTGGACTAGTTAATTACAAAATTAATTGTGTCCTGTTAATTAAAACTAGATAAATACATTTGGGTATTTCTAGAATTAACTAGTTAACTGTATTATTAACGAAAAGCCTCTGATCAAATTAGTTTTGAAAATTAGTTGGATCGCGTGTTGATGGATTTCGAAATTTGGATACAGGGTATAGGTGAATAAAATTAGAAATTTTGAAATTAAACAATTGGAATGATAAACAGTGGAACGTGTCGCAAGTGCTGGAGCAATTTTTAGAAATTATTTTCGGAAATGTCACAAAATAGATTTGCAAATAGACTATAGTCGAATGCGATGAGTGATATACTACATAAATAAGCCAATGTAATTAAAAAAGCAAAGCAAAAATTTTTATCTTCTACTCTCCCTTTAAGTTCGTAAAGGTGATAGTCAATTGCGTTCAAAAATGATACAAGTACCAAAATTAAGGGAAACACGTTTCCTGCCTCTATTAGAACTCTCTCATCTTTCCGTTCTTTTCAATCCTTTTATCATTTCAGTTCCTCGATTATATCGAGAAGTGAAGCAATTACGTCAAACGATGATATGTTAAGCAGCTCTGTCTAATATATCTTTCATTCAAACATTGAAAGCCTCGATTAACCGTCTTACAATCGGAACAAAGCAACGCAAATGAAGGAAACCTCCGGTGGAAATTCTATCGAGTCACGATCGTATTTTCGCCGGTGTCTACCCTCGTCCACCGTTGCTCACTCCCAAACAATTTTCCCCGAAATTCCGACGACATATTCCTGCCACTTGGTGATGCCTAATCCCGTGACCTGTGCGTATAGGCGGCCAGCAAATGGGCTAAACCCTACGTGTGTATCCCCCACGTTCACGAGGGCCGATACCCTCCGAACTAGGGGGGTAGTTCTTCACCGATAGAGATACCAGCAACGATTCGAGAGAAAGAGAAAAGTCCGTGAGAAAAGAAAAGTTGCTTCTAACCGGTGCAAAGCGGCGTAATTTCGTCTCGTCGTCGTACGAGAAGGGTGTCGGAGGTGATGCGTGTAGGGATTGAACGAGTTGGATAGGGAAGAACAAGAGGAGGACTCAGTCGGAGGGAGGAACGAGAAGAGAGAGCAGATCGTCTGGGAAGAGGTGGCAATTTTTTAAAATTAAGGCTGTTAAACTCCTAATCTCCAGATGTGCAGGCGCACGCGCACGCAAGTCGTAAAAACTCCTCCGTATACAGGCGCGTTGGAGGAGGCTGTCTACTTCTCTTTCGTTTCCACTCTTTCGCCACGTTTCTTTCTAGCTATATACATACAGGGTGTCTCGCTTAAAATTATCATTATCGTTGTGTTAAGAATTTACTAAAAACCTCCAAAAAAAAAAAAAAAAAAAAAAAAAAAAAAAAAAAAAAAACGAAGAAAAAAAGAGGAAAAAAGGAAATATCCCATCGGTGTTAAAATCTCATTCGGGATTTTTAAACGTTTCTCCAGCGAAAGAGAGAGTTTAATCACGAAAATAATCGCGCTGTCTCGCGAATTTTCTACGCGCCGCGAGCCACATTGGCGTGTGTGCACGCATCGACGTATGATAACTGCACGTCAGTTGCAAATAGTTTTTCGCAACGTGGCCGCCGATGTATAACTGCCGTTTAATCCGGAAATTGATACCGACGCTAACGAACGGACCTGTCGATTTCTCTTCTGCACGACCAGCCACCCTTGCTCCCTCTCTCTCTCTCTCTCTCCTCCTTGTCTCTCACACGTTGCCAGCTCGTCCCGTCTATCCTTCAAATTTGCTGATCAACTCTTTTCTTTCCTTTTTTTTCTTTTTTTTTTTTTTCTCTTCTTTGACGCCGCTCTCGTTGATTCCCGACGATTTAATTGGCAGCCCGCGTCGTTACACGTTCGCATGTTTTAACGGGCGTTACGTTGACCTCGCCCAAACGTTAATTCGATGCGCGAGCGAAAGATCGGCGCACGCGAGCCGCGAGGATTAAATTGTTGGACGGTGGATAGAATTAAAAAGGTGATTCGACACGCGGATGAGTGTATCAGCGAGATCTGTTTTTTTTTTTTTTTTTTTTTTATAAATAATGAAATTTCATCTTCCAAATTTACTCGAAAGTGAAATAATTATTAATAAATGATATTTGTCTGTCACCTAAACGATTTGAAATGATTGTTATTAATCCAGAACTAAGTGAACTTAATTTACTATGACAAATAATTGAAACGATATGAAATTAATCCTAATCCATCTCGAATGATTCGCGCGAGCCGTGATTCGTTTTTCAATTTTGGTTGATTAAAAATTCTGATTGATTAAACATTGGAAGTTTTTCGGAGAAGTTTGGAAAATTCTGTTTTGAAATATTCGTCTCGTAACGATCTGGCGTTTGAAATGAACATTAATAGAATTTGAAAAGATGTGAATTCGCATCAGCGGTCGCGAATGTGTTAATTTCCGATAACGATATACAAGTGATATAAAAATTCAAGAATCAGAACCAAAAACTAACTAAGTGTTGGTACACTTTTTTTTTTTTGTAATAAAATTTTATGCGAACGAACGATATGTTTTTAACTATTTATGGAAAATTTACGGATTTGCTAAAGTATCATTCGTCTATCACAAAGAATAAGGAGAGAAACCATTCTTTCTTTTTTTTTATCGTGCCAATAAAAAATTTGTTCACCTTTTCATACTCCTTCTAAAAATGATTTTCAAATATTTCCAGACTATCGAGACTTCGATAGACATATTAGTAAGGTTATTCGATAATATGCTGAGGCAGGGTGGAACACGTATGCACTTAGGCTCGGTTAGGCACGCCGAGTAATTTCGAACAACGTGAAAATATGTACGCTGAACGCGGGAAGCTTGAAATGACAGAGACACCAATTTGCAGCGTAATTCATAGTGCTTCGAACGTTCGTTGAAAGTTTCGTAGCTAAAAATAGTATTACACGATTCAGGGAACTTTTTCACGTTGCATGAGATAATTAACGTACACTTCGCAAATGGAGATTCTGACAGCACAGGCCCTTTGACTCTGTCTCTCTCTCTCTCTCTCTCTCTCTCTCTCTCTCTCTGACGAGTTTTAATTTCGGCCGCTATGCGTATTAAATATTTTCGTTCAGCTCCTCCTCGTTTCGCGCTTCTGCTTTACAAAAATTCCGAGGTTTGTTTCGAAAGCAAGTGCGTGATGTTATTCATCATCATTCCCCGATTTAATTCATGACTGAATATTTATGATCTTTATTGTTCACACGTATCGTTCAGCACTCACTTTCTTCTGGCTCGTTTCTCGACTTCTTTCTCGGATGCAAATAAAATGTGTCAAGTTTTCGTTGAAAAACGAAACCACGATATCAATAAAGTGAATGACGAATCATTTAATTCATACTGAATACCAGTAGCTGTTTATGATCTTTGTATTAATAATATAAATAATATATTTTTGTAATATTGATATCTTATTATATTTACTTACATATAATAATTAATATAACATTAATAATATAATAATATAATATTTGTGATCTTCATTGCACATGCATTGTTCAAATTACGTTCAAATTCATCGATTCACATCGATAGCTTCCACGTCGACGACTTTTTTCTTTCTCCTTTACTTAAACGTAAATAAAATGTATCTAGCTTTTGTTTCCCTTGGAAGGCAAACAGTGTTAGGGAAGTGATAATCATTTAATTCATACTGAATACTAGTAGGTGTTTATGATCTTTGTATTAATAATACAAGTATTATTATTGTTACATTATTACAGTAATGTAGTATGATATTTAATAATATAATAACATAACATCATATTATTATATTATTAACCGCTTGCGCCTGGCAGCTGATTGCGGACCATAACGAGTGACCGAACCGTATACAATAATTTGTCGCTCTGTTTTTGAACTCGTCGGTACGAAATCACTGGATAGAAATTATTGACAAGTAATAAATTTATCATTTACTTTGCCTGGGTTGACACTTAAATATACTTGAAACTGAGAAAATATTGCAATTTTGGGACAAAAAGTTCTCGACGTGCGTGACACGTCATTCCAGCGCAAGTTAGCCATTGCGGACCATAACGAGTGACCAGATCGTATACAATAATTCGTCGCTATCTTTTTCTTTTGAACTCGTCGGTAAGAAATCACTGTGGATAGGAAATTATTGACAAGTAATAAATTTATCATTTACTTTGCCTGGGTGACACTTAAATATACTTGAAACTGAGAAAATATTGCAATTTTGAGTTAATATTATATTAATATTATTATTAATATATCATAATAATATATCAATATTAATATTATATTAATATATCATTATAATGTTAATTAATATAATAATAATATAACAATACACTATTTATGATCTTCATTATACACGCATTGTTCAACTCAATATAATGTAATTAATATAAATAATAAATACGTTTAATATAAATAACGTACGTACTAGGTTTAATACAAATAAAAATACGAATGAAATGTATCCAATTTCCGTTTCCCTTCGAACAACCTCACAGCCATCGAAACAGACAATCAAAACGTGGTTCGAAGAGAAAAAAATTTGCGGACAAACGTAAGAAGCTGGATTGTTTCCGACGAAACGCGTGGCAGCCTGCTCTGCCTTCTTTTAGCGATATCGCGTTAGCGATTTCAAGTTTTGTTCTTTCGGCGCTTTATTCTTTCGACCTGGAAACGATAACAGTAATGAAAGTTCCGAGATGCATAAGGACTCAGTTGCCAGTTTCGCAGTGTACGCGTGGATTCCTCTGCGCCGGAGAGGGATTTAATGAAAGTCGGAAGGTCTCGATCCTTTTGTTCCATTACGAAGATCGTCAACGACGAAATTTCGAATCCTCTTCCGGAGAAAATTTGGCTTCGCTTTTCATTCAGTCACGCGTGTAGAAACAATCGAGTCGATTCAAGTTGTTCAAAGCAAAGTTTCGCAAAGAAAGGTCATATAAGGATCTATTTGATGATTTTCTGGTGATTTTAGCGTGCAGTGGCGATACTTTTTCTTGAAAATTGTCAAAATTCAGACATAAAAACGGAAAAACGGTGCAAAATTTTTTTTTTCGTCTGGAATCTATCATTTTGAAGACCAAAGTCCCATTTTGAAAAATGAAAAATCAATATTTTGTCTTAATTAATACTATTTAGAAATTTTAAACTTGATTAATATTATTTACTATTATTTACTATTATTTATTATTAATATTTTACTATTATTTACTATTATTTATTATTTTACTATTATTTACATTTTATTATTATTTAGTGTTATTTATTATTTTACTATGATTTACGTTTTACTATTATTTAGTGTTATTTATTATTTTACTATTATTTACATTTACATTATTTACATTTTACTATTATTTACATTCCCACTATTTACATTTTACTATTATTCACATTTACATTATTTACATTTACATTCACAACTTAAATTAATTAATATTATGTACAAATCTGAAACATTCGTAATTTCCCTGCTAAATAAAAAAAGTCAGATATTAAAATTACGTCAGTCTAAATCAAACATTAAAATTATGTCAGTCTAAATCATTTATAGTCGTTTATCGTATATCGTTCGTCATTTATAAATGTTTCGTCGTCATTCGCTGTTCACTGTTATATAATTTTTAGGTTTGCAATTTATCTCTCATTTTTGTCTTCGTTGTCTTCATTTTGTCCGTGTCGTGCATCAACTTCAGCGAAATCGCCGAAAATTAATGATCGTCGGTAATCAACAGTGATCGGGCTCCACGTTTCTACAAAGATACACCCACCGATAAATGACTTGTTAATGCACACGTCGTATACGCCATTACCGGCTGGTATTTTCGCTATGCGTAACGTTTCTAAATAATCTCGATGTGGCCGAAATCATCAACCGGAGGCTGAAATTCCCGACCGTTGTGCACGATAATAATCTCGTTGCTGTTTCGTATTCGCGTGTTACAACCGCTCTGTTTAAACCAACAAATAACACGGGTATTAAACGATATTAAAATCGTTTGCCTGCGACGATCGTGAGTGCAAATGGAACCGTTTGACAGAGATGAACGCAACGTTGTTACGTAACAATTTTCGAAGGACGATGTCTGCCATTTTGTCAACGCGTGGCCGTATCATAATACGTGACTGCGTTCGCTGAATCAGTCCGGGGGGTCAAGTTTTGCCCAGAAACGACGATAATTCAACCTGCAGCCTGTTATTAAGTCCCCGTGATTTCCAGTTCGCAAATCACGCGACCGAAATCATCCAACGAAAGGTATTCTCGTATCCTCAGGACAGCCAGCTGGACTTAAATTACATATCCAAATTCTAAATTGCGTATCCGCTTCTCTTCGTTGACTTTCTTTCAATTGTGGCCACTGTCGAAGGTAGAAACATCGTAGGTTGTAATCATATTCTGTCTCTAGGCAAATTATGATTTATTGCTACAAGGTTGGCATTAACATGCTCGTCTTAGATTGTTCAATCTAATAAGCTTGGAGTTCTCGTTTTAGGTTTGACGTTCTCACGTAAGATGTTTGTCATGTTTTTTTTTTTTTTTTTTTTTTTTACAATTTTTTTTTACAAACGTTGAGCTGGTTCTGTTTGTCTGGAAAAGATTCGTATATACAGGGTGTTCCATTTAGGCGAGGCTGCCTAGATATTTCTTCGAATTGTAACGACGAGAAGAATGTTTCTTCTCTCGCCCGACATGAATGGCAATGAAAGGTCAACGGACTGGTAAGAATATTTTTCTTCAAGGTCATTTTTTTCAAGGAGTTTTCAAAGTCACTGACGTCTTATTTTCACACAACTATTTTTTTTTTTTATTGCGTCGTATGAAGAAAAATACGTTCAGATATGCATTATCAGAAATATGTAATAATAATAATATGATAATATATATAATAATAATAATAGTAATATAATAATATATATATATTAATAATAGTAATATAATAATATATATATAATAATAGTAATATAATAATATATATAATAATAATAGTAATATAATAATATATATATAATAATAATATAATAACATATATAATAATAATAGTAATATAATAATATATATAATAATAATAATATAATAATATATATTATAATAATAGTAATATAATAATATATATATATAATAATAGTAATATAATAATATATTATAATAATAATATAATAATATATATAATAATAATATATATTAATAATATAATAATATATATAATAATAATATATATTAATAATATTACAATAATTACAATATTAATAATATTAATAAACGAAATCGATCGCGAGCTTTATTAGTTGTCGAGGAAACGGTAGAGGCAAGAATTCGGAAAATTCGATGGTCCAGCGAAAGTTGGCGGTGTTCTAAATAAAGCGTGGCGGAGGAATCGTGTGGCGTGGGTGCGTTACGCGAAGTTACCAGTCGAGCGTCGCCCGTGAATAAATCTTCGCCGTTAATAGGCTTATGTCACGGTTTAATGCGAGCTTCTCGGGTTCACGACGATCGAAGAAAAAAAGGCTACACGTTCGGTCTGGTAATATGCCGCGTAAGCGGATTGTTTCATCGTGGAACACGTCGGGTTTCCTCGAGCTGAAAGCTACGCGATAATCGCGTAATTGTAATTAACATTTTACGATTGCAAGTGAAACGAATGTTACAAGTTAAAACTTAAAGTAGATATATTTCAGCGAGATCCAACCTAACAACAACGACGTGTCGGATGTATATAATATAATTAGAGTCGTGCTTGCGCAACTAATTACAAGCGCCAAGGGTTGTTTATGGTGTTTCTAATACTCTCGCGTTTATTTACGTTTAATTACAACGATTGTAAGATCGCTTCGTAATTAATGCTCAGTATATCATTAATTTATCAATTTCATTTCATATACGAGTTAACGTTAATTAACAGGCACAATTAAAAAATATAGAAATTCATTATGTCATATTACGTGTTTTAAATGTATTTTAACATTCTAATTATGATGTTACAATGTTTCCAAGCTTCTTCGATTCCTAATTTATTCAAATTCGCGCTTTAGCTGGTCGTTGAATCCGCCAGCACGTAGGAGAGAAGTTTTCACTTAAGAGGAGAGCTAGTTAGCGAAAGAAATACGACGAGTCTTCCTTCCGCGGATTTCAGTTCCCGACTTTTCTCCGGTTGACATTATTTACATACGAATCCCGCCCGTTTCGCGGATTATCTTCCCGACGAACGGGTAGGCAGGTATGAAAAAGTTAGGCAACCACGGTGAAAGGGCGGAAGGATGAGAGTGAGAGCCCGCGGCGAGGTTTGCCCGATGCGGCGTTTCGCAAACATTTCCGGAAACGTTCGCGAAACGTAACTTAATCTGTCTCGGTTATTTCGGCGTAAAAGCCCGATTCCCCACGTCCGATTTGCCGGCTTATGAATGAATAATTACGGATTACCCTGTGGTGGCAAGAACTTTTGAAACGGGGCGAGCCTCTCGCGTGGAACATTTCCTCGAAACTTTTGCTGAACGTAGAGACGTCGGACGACTTTCTTCTCGTCCCATTATGATAATTGAATCAATAGAATGTTAATTTCATCTCCGTCAGCGCCGAGATGCAGATGAAGAACGCCAGGCCGAGGATTATTTGAAAAATGTTATTAGTTTTCCTAGTTCTACGATCCTCTGCACCTTGAAATGGGTCTTAAAAGTAATAACAAAATCTTTGTACCACGTTCATCAGTTGATACGAAACACTAGTATGTTATTAGGTTGTGTGATAAATTCGTTTCGTCTCTTGGTGTTATGTTTTTAGTATGTATTGTAGAAAATTAGTGGACTATACACATATAACCTATTTCACATTGAGTATACAATTGTAAATGTCGCTTATAATTTTACACAGAAAGAAAACAAATAGAAATATGTAACTTCAAATGCAACGTGCAAAATGTCAAGAGAATCATTAGAGTTCAAATCCACTCGCATTGAATAAAGAATAAATATACGGTATGAATAAATATTGCTTGTAATTTTAATTCTAAGTAGAAAGAAACCGAACACTATAAACATTTCAAGTATAATATAAAATTGAAAATATGCACAATATTTAAAAAATCATTTATTATTACAGAAAATATTGGATTTATGATTGATGAACAATTTAAATTCATCGAAATATTTATTGTACTATTGACACTGGGATGTTAATCGTTTCAACGCAAGACACATGTTCTTTAATATACTATAATAATAATATAATATACATAATTAATATAATATACATGCTATACACGTGTAATAGTTTAAAAGTTTTCAATATTTAAAAAAAAACGAGACTTTTGACTTCTTTTGTAAAGAATAATCAATCATATAATGTACATTAATTTCATCATCATCGTTCATCGAAATTAATTTCATTACAAACTTATCACATAACCTATTCATACATACATTAATCAGTTAATGTGCGCATCCAGTTTAGATTATTGTCATCTGACTCATGATTCTCGTCAGTTTTTCAACACGAGGTTGAAACGAAAATAATCAACCATGTAATACACATTAATTTCATCAGTATCATTCATCGAAATTAATTTCATTACAAATTTATTACATAACCTATTTATACATACATTAATCAGTTAATGTGCACATCCAGTTTAAATTATTGTCATGATTTTTGCCAGAGACAGCTTTTTTTTCGCCCATTAACAGCTTATAAAACCAACTCCTCATCCTTCCATCCTTTTTCTCTCATCGTGTTTGTCGGGCGTTTGTTGTATGGGTTTTCAGAGTTAGGTATTCTACCGAATTCGGAGGTCAGAAGCCACTTTTTAAGGAAGTCGAACGTCGCTCGCAAGTGCATCTTCACTTGGGAGTCCTGTCGTGTGTCACGAGATCCCGAATGGAGTATTTCTCTTTTCTCTCTCTCTCTCTCTCTCTCTCTCTCTCTCTCTCTCTCTTTTTTTCTCCTCTTGGAAAGGCCGGTGTAGGTCGATGTATCGTTTTCCGTGCTGGAGCTTGGCTGGTTCCAGCCGAAGGCAGTCACTTAATACGTTTCGAGGAGGGATTAGGTGTCGTGTTTCCACAGACTTAACCGTATAATGCTCGTCCGACCCGTGGCATCTGCTCTCACTGCGAATGGTGACGTCGTTGATTCGCAGGGCCGGCTAACGCGGCATTTCGCGATCTCTTCCCGATCAAGCTTCTCCCCGAGAATTAAAAATTATACTATTATTAATTGTAATTTATAATCAAATATAATACTGTATAATTAAAAGAATTATACTGTACGGTTCAAAAGTATTATACAGTACTATACAGTTGAAAGTTGGATTAAAAAGTATACTAAGCAATTTTTATAATTTTTAATGATCTTAATTGAAAATTATACTATGCAATTGAAATTATGCTATTGTTAATTATAATTTGCAATCAAATATAATCCTATATAATCGAAAAAGTTATACCATACAATTAAAAATTAAAAAATAATTTTTAATTTTTAATGATCTTAATCGAAAATTATACTATGCAATTGAAATTATGCTATTGTTAATTATAATTTGCAATCAAATATAATCCTATATAATCGAAAAAAATTATACTATACAATTAAAGTATATCAAGCAATTTTTTATTTCTAATTATTTTAATTGAAAATTATACTGTAGAATTAAAATTATGCTATTGTTAATTATATTTTGTAATCAAATATAATCCTATATAATCGAGAAAATTGTACTATATAATTAAAAATTAAGAAATAACTATCTTAATTAAAAATTATACCATGCAATAAAAATTATGCTATTGTTAATTATAATTTGTAATCAAATATAATCCTACATAATCGAGAAAATTATACTATACCAATTAAAGTATACCAAGCAATTTTTAATTTCTAATTATCTTAATTAAATATTATACTGTGCAATTTTGCAGGAAAAAACTTACGCGGCGAGGCGAGAATTTTGACAGATTTAAAAAGATTGAAGCGCATGAAACTGGTGAAGAGAGAGAGAGAGAGAGAGAGAGAGAGAGAGAGAGAGAGAGAGAAAGGTTTAGATTGGGTAACTGTAATAAAGGGAACTTAGAAGCGGATTTTCGCGCGGGAGAGGGAACTTTTTAAATTTGAAATTCTCGAGGATCGGGAGGCTGGGGGATTAAACGGGCGTTTTATATTTTCACGATATATCGGGGAAAGCAGAAACAGCGGAGGAAGCGTTTCACAGGGAAATCCAGAGTATATCATGCACGCACGCACATACACACAGAATGGTATCTAATCTGTAATTGAAACAATTGAATCGAGTGTATGACAGTTAACGTCTAGACACCCAATATCAAAGATATTGTTCCCTTGCATCTCGCGGAGTTGCAGTCCTCGCATTGTGTCACTGCGCGTGGAATGATTCCAAATCGAACGTGGGACAATCAGAATCGGCAATCGATATTCCAATCGAATTCAGATTTTTTTCCATTTTTCTTTTTCTACTCGCGTATCGCGCGTGGAAATATAAAACGTTATCATGTTCTTCCTTCGGAGAAAAACGATTCTCAGAAAACGCGTAAGTTAGGTTTAAGTTTATTATACTTTACAGTTTTATTTTTTTTATTTTTTTTTTTTACAGAAATTTCATTCGAATAGGACAAGACTTTCACTCGGTAACTTACTGATGCAATACTAACTGTACTATACCACTGAGAGTATACTTTACTGTACTACTAATTGTACTAACTGTGAATCCTTTTTAATTGCGTTACTTTCGTTCAGCGTGTTTTTCGGATATGGCAAACAAGTGGAAAGAATGGCAGAGGATAAAGTTGTAAGATTTACTGTGACCAACACAGCAGTGTATAATAATTTTTTATGTTAAGGTGACCTTAAATTTTTTATATATAATGCTAGTTTCCTCTTTTATTTGTTTGTTTGTAGCTATCAAGACGAGTTAAATTTATCATATGGTAAATGATGGTAATTCTTTGGAGTTATGAAAGATCAGATATGAGAGAAGTAGTTGGAATATTTACTATAGTAGATAAATAATAAACTCTGTCCGTAGTGATTTCGATTCACTGTCTGATTCGTGACCGCTATTCAGTATTCCTAGAGATATCGATAAGTGATAAGCCCTCCTGTCCAATTTCGCAAGTATTCTAAAGAATATTCTGTTCTAAGTCTGCAAGTATTTAGTATCTGGTCGCAACGCCGCATTATTTGACGAAGGAAAGAAAAATTTATTTTGTATCAGGCTTAATTAACTTATTTTAACAATTTTAATTATCTCGAAAGTAAATGATCTATATATATATATAGATCATTTATTATTATTGTGAAGAGTATACAGAAATATATATACATATTTCTTACTTATTTTAACTATTTTAAACTATAATAATAATGTATATATATATATATATATATATATATATATATATATATTTCTTATTTATTTTAACTATTTTAAACTACTTCTTCTACTTATTTTAACAATCTCGAATTATCTCGAAAGTAAATAACCTAAATATATATATCTCGAATTATCTCGAAAGTAAATGATCTAAATATATATATATTTAAATCACTTATTATTATTGCAAAGAGTATACAGAAATATATATATATATATTTCTGTAAAATAAAAAAAATAAATATATATTTAGAAATCAAATGTTTGTCGTATTTATTAATATCTAGTTTTTTTTCAAAAAATAAATTTAATTTATTCCGCACTTTCGGGGGTCGGTTACTGACTCAATCTTAACATTGATTGCGAGCTAATATTATCAGGCCTAGTCGGTCGTCCAACACTAATTCCTAACGACGTCTTTTGTGTCCGCGTCGAGTCCTTCCAAAAAGCAGCAAACGTTGGCGGGTATGCAAATGGCGGACGCGTTGAACGCGGGTTTGGGACGAGCTCCGAGCGTGGAAGAAGCTGCGATCGTTGCGTCGTCGTCGCCTTTTGTCGATGGAAATATCAACTCCGATACCCGCTTCTGGCAGCGTTGGGGAGAGACACTGACGCGATGAACAATGTCCGCAACGTTGCACCGGAAATAAGAACCGGCGCGTACGAGTTGACCATTGTCATTTAGCGAACCGTCTCCCCTCCCGCCGCCTCGTTCCATTTGATTCTATTCACGCCCCGGGGGAGGACCGGACGTGAGGTCAGCCGCGGCTCGTCTAAGTTCGAAACTACTCCCGTGAAAAAAAGAAAAAAAAAAAAAAGAAAAAAACGAAAAATACTCCTCGCTAGAAAGGAGGAGACATTTTCGCGTGACAACACCACTCCTGCGTCCGTACCTTATCGTTTCACCGTTGTTCTCTTTTTTTTTTTTTTTTTCGATTTCTCTCGACTCGCTTCTCAATTCCTCGAGGGAAGAAGTCAGAGGTGAGAGTGTTATATTTATTTATAGAGTTCTCGAGAGTATTATATTTATTTATCGTGTTGTAAAATACAATTTATTTGTATTTATTATATTTATTATTATTTTATTATTCATTTGTATTTATTATATTTATTATTATTTTATTATTCATTTGTATCTACTATATTTATTATTATTTTATTATTCATTTGTATTTATCATATTTATTATTATTTTATTATTCATTTGTATTTACTATATTTATTATTATTTTATTATTCATTTGTATTTATTATATTATATTATTATATATTATATATTATTATATTATTATATATTATATATTATTATATTATTATATATTATTATATATTATTATTATTATACTTATTATACTTATTATTATGTAGAGTATTTATTACACTTATTATTATTATTATGAAGAGTATTTATTACACTTATTATTATTATGAAGAACATTTATTACATTCATTATTATTACGAAGAGTATTTATCACATTTATCATTATTATGAAGAGTATTGCATCGCGGATTTTCTTAATATTAAGTACAAAAGGCAATCGTACGGATTTTAATTGTTAATTGTTGAATCGAAATTTGACGCAGATGTAAAATTCATTGACAACACAGTGAAGATCGACACGATGGACAACACGGTCTCCGCGAACAGCCTGAAAATTAACCACTCGAAATGTGCCCTGCGCTTCGCATACGTTATCAGCTGCGCGATAAGCAGCTAAGTGTCCAAAACGCAGTTTAAAGCTGACCCTTCACGATCAGAATAGCACGGATTCCGTTAATCACGCCTCGTCACGTGGCACCATTCACCTCGACTCGCCTATCACGGTTCTATGAGATTTCAGAAACTGATTTAGAATCCGTCACGTTGATCGGCAATTGCGCGATGATACTCCTTGAATCTTCGACTCGCGGCAACGTGAAACAAGTATACGTATGTATACATTAATTAATTAATTCGAATGCCAATCGTTCTCTCCAAGGAGCTGTTTGTCTGGCGGAAGCGTTCGGCCGGAAATTACGTTCACGCTGCCGTGATTTTACAGTAAAAACACAGTCAGTTGAAATATAATTAAAAACATAATTCAATAATTCCGTATAATTCATTAATTTGAAATATAATGTATTCATTGATCTAAAATATAATTACCTTAATATATAATATAATAATATATGATAAATGCAAATGAATAATAAAATAATACTAGATAAAGTAAATACAAATGAATAATGAAATAATAATAAATATAAATACAAATAAACAATAAAATAATAATAAATATATTGCATGGTAGAAATTATATTGACATTGATTGATTGCGTGATTATATTTGAAATTGCTGAAAATAGTTACAAATAAATGTAATATATATTATATAATTGATATGAATTATAATTATATAATTGAAATTATTGATATTAATTGATTATAATTGATATTATATACGGTAAAATTGAAATTGTATTTATAATAGTTATAATATTGGAACGTAATTATAATTATATGATTATATTTCAATATTAATGAATATAATTATAAATAAATACAACATATATGATTGATATGAATTATAGGTAAATAATTAAAATTATATTGACGTTAATTGATGATAATTTATATTATATACAATAAAATTGAAATTATATTTATAAAAGCTATAATATTGAAATATAATTATAATTATATGATTATATTTCAATATTAATGAATATAATTATAAATAAATACAACATATATGATTGATATGAATTATAGTTATATAATTAAAATTATATTGGCGTTAATTGATTATAATTGACACCATATACGGTAAAATTGAAATCATGTTTATAATAGTTATAATATTGGAACATAACTATAATTATATGATTATATTTCGATGAATATAATTATAAATAAGTACAACATATATAATTGATATGAATTATAGTTATATAATTAAAATTATATTGACGTTAATTGATATCACATATGGTGAAATTGAAATTATATTTTTAATATTGGAACATAATTATAAATATAATTATAATTATACGATTATATTTCAAATTAATGAATATAATTATAAATAAATACAATATATATATATATATATATATATATATATATATATATATATATAATTGATATGAATTATAGTTATATAATTAATATTATATTGACGTTAATTGATATCACATATGGTAAAATTGAAATTATATTTATAATATTGGAACATAATTGTAATTATACGATTACATTTCAAATTAATGAAAATAATTATAAATAAATGTAGCATATATTATATAATCAACGTGAATTACAATTCTGTAATTGAAATTATATTAACTGATTGATATTACGTATCATAAAATTGAAACGATATTTGCATACAATTATATAGAAGTATAATTACAATTATACACTGTATCCAACAATTTGAAATATAACTCGGTGTAATTCGGCCTCGTTCCGTGCAACTACAATTTTATCCCGGAAGGGGATGAAATCGGCACGAATAAATCATTCACAAGCAACTCGCCAGCCGCTTGTTGTACGCGTATGGAAAATTGCATCGTCTAATATGGATATCACCGGTTATGGCAGCGTCAGATCAACGACGACGCGGTCGTGAACGCGCGTACGCGCGATCTGCTTAAAGGGACGTATAAATCTAAATCAGCCGGCGGATTACGGTCGTCGAAATAATTTATCGTCGCTTCGGGGCCGCCGGTCTTCGTTCCGGGGGCAATTTTCGCAAGATAATCGTTGCATGGCAACGGCGTGACGTCTCGCCGTCGGAACGACGTTAATTCGTCTTTTTCAACGGCGAAATTTCGATAAATCAAGCATCACGATCGATTTTTTTTTTTTTTTTTTTTTTTATAGACTATAAGGATTCTTCTCCTCATCGTATATTATTCATGGTTACTGAATACTGAATCGATCGAAATGATACTTTTGCAAAGAGATTGGTGTTTTCTTAAGTCGACATGTACTCGATGTTGAACTGTCAGCTGTTGACTGCGATTCACTTTTTCCACTATTGGAGAAATCTTTGTAGAAATGTGATGTGTTATAATTATTTACAGTGGTCTTTTATTATGGACATTTATATAACCGATGTTATGTACCGTTCTGTTGCAACTATCGTTCCTACAAATTGACATAATATATTATATTATTACTAATAAATTATATTATAATAATATTATATATTATATTATTACTAATAAATTATATTATAATAATATTATATATTATATTATTATTATAATATATTACAATAATAATTATTATGTAATAAAACTACATATATGTGTGTATAAATACATTTAAATACTTAAATAAGTAACTTTACAATATTAAACATTTTATTTTTATAACAATGGCTTGAGAAAATAATAGTAGTTGTGACTTCTATATATTTTTAGATTAACTAATCGAATTTCAGTAGACTAGCATTATATAACGCATGTAAGATATTCGTAGAAATTTTATGTAAAAAATTATGTTTCTTCATCAAAATGGGTCTTCCCCGTGGATTTCGACTGAAAATTTCAATTCAGAATCTTAAAATTGAAAGAAATTGAAATCGAGGTTGAAATTAAGAAAAAAAATCGAGGTTAAAATTAAGAAACGCAAAATTAAGATATTCGTAAAAAGTTCTCACAAGTGTTCGATTATTACATATCACGTAGCAAAAAATTACGTCTTTTTTTATCAAAATGGGTCTTCCCCGTGGATTTCGACTGAAAATTTGAATTCAGAATCTTCAAATTGAAAGAAATTGAAATCGAGGTTGAAATTAAGAAAAAAAATCGAGATTAAAATTAAGAAACGCAAAATTAAGATGTTCGTAAAAAGTTCCCACAAGTGTTCGATTATTACAACTACATATCACGTAGCAAAAAATTACGTCTTTTTTTATCAAAATGGGTCTTCCCCGTGGATTTCGACTGAAAATTTCAATTCAGAGTCTTAAAATTGAAAGAAATTGAAATCGAGGCTGAAATTAAGAAAAAAAATCGAGATTAAAATTAAGAAACGCAAAATTAAGATGTTCCTAAAAAATTCCCACAAAAGTTCCAAAAGTTCCTAAATCTTCCCCGTGGATTTCGACTGAAAATTTCAATTCAGAATCTTAAAATTGAAAGAAATTGAAATCGAGGTTGAAATTAAGAAAAAAAATCGAGGTTAAAATTAAGAAACGCAAAATTAAGATGTTCCTAAAAAATTCCCACAAATGTTCGATTATTACAACTACATATCACGTAGCAAAAAATTACGTCTTTTTTTATCAAAATGGGTCTTTCCCGTGGATTTCGACTGAAAATTTCAATTCAAAATTGTAAAATTGAAAGAAATTGAAATCGAGGTTAAAATTAAGAAAAAGAATCGAGGTTAAAATTAAGAAACGCAAAATTAAGATGTTCCTGAAAAATTCCCACAAGTGTTCGATTATTACAACTACATATCACGTAGCAAAAAATTACGTCTTTCTTTTATCAAAATGGCTCTTCCCCGTGGATTTCGACTGGAAATTTCAATTCAGAATCTTAAAATTGAAAGAAATTGAAATCGAGAAAAAGAAAAGAAAAAAAAAGAAAAAAAAAATACAAATTTTTCAAAGACAGTTGAAATTCCAAAAAAAAAAAAAAAAGACTAACTCCAGCGTATCTGGCGAATCTTTCAGACGGTGTCGGCACTCATGCTCTAGTAAACGAGCGTGGCAACTCGAGAGCGGAGCGGACAAGAGCGGACAGCACGATGTGGCGTACACTGGTGGTGGTGGTTCTGCTGGTGGCCACGACGGTGTCGGTGGTCGGCGACAAAGTGGTGGTCCTGCCGCACGACGTTTACCCGGGCTACGAGGTGACGCTGTTCAACACGAAACGTCCATCCAACTTCCACCTGATGGAGAACGGTTTCTCCAAGTTCTTCACGGTGTTGGGCAACGGCCTGGTCATGACCACGTCCGACCTGTCGCCGTTGATCGACCGGCCGGTGAACCTGATCGTGCTGGAGGAGCTGGCCAACAGCACCGAGACGCATTTCCTTCACCTGTACGTGATCAATCGGCGAAACATGATCACCTTCTCGCACGATCAGCTGGGCGAGGGCGAGGTGCCGGAGAATTCCGCCGGGGGCACGTTGATCGACGGTTTCCCCGTTCTGAGGGCCCGCGGCAGTTTCCCGGTTCACTACACGATCCTGCCGGACGAGACCGGCGACAGGCCGTTCGCGCTGAAGGAGGAGGACTCGAATCAGACGGGGTTCAACCTGACGTTGAACAGCCAGAAGGAGGGCGTCCGTGTGGTGACGGCGAAGCCGCTGGATCGCGAGAGCAAGAAGTCGTACACGGTGGTGATACACGCCACCGACGGCTATCTGCTCAGCAGCTCGCAGATCAACGGGCTGGTGCACGTGCTGGACGAGAACGACAACAGGCCGGTGTTCGAGAAGGAGCAGTACACGTTCGAGATCAGACCGAGCAACTTGGACCAGATTGGCATCGAGAAGAACTCGGTGGCGCTGCCTGGCTGGAAACGATTCTCCACGGTGGGCAAGGTGGCGGCCAAGGACGCCGACGGTGACAAAGTCGCGTACAAGTTGCTGACGCCGAGCAGTCTGTTGGTGGTGGTGCCGCAGACTGGCGAACTGATGCTGGTCGGCGAGCCGGAGATCACCATGGAGGAGGACAGCGAGTGCGTGGTGATCGTGGAGGCGCACGACGTACGCAGCCCGAGCCGATCCACCGAGAAACCGGCCAAGGTCGTCGTTCGATTTCTCACGTCCGAGCCGACGGGGGAGGTGGAGCAGCAGCAGCACCGGATACAGAAGAGACGGGTGACCAGGGCTGTCAGGCCGACGAAGAAGGTGGACTTCACGGAGGCTGACGGCGACGTCGAGGGGAAGATCGCGTTCTACCTGGAGAAGGAGAACGAGAAGGAGACGTACAAGATCAGGGACGAGAACAAGTGGGTCACCGTGGACTCGAACGGCTCGGTCATAGTGAAACAGAAGTGGGACTACGAGGAGCTAGGGTCGGAAAAGACCATTGATTTTTGGGTGACTATCACGAACACAGGTAAATTATAATTAACCTACCTTTCAACGATATTGCACTTTTCTCGACTAAAATTTCGGTTTACAAAAATTTACACGTTACACGTCGTTGATTTCATTTGTACTTGTTTTTAATTGTATTGTTTGATTGTATTTAGTATTTACTTTGTAAATAGCACAGTCTTTGCAAACACTTGCGTGTCTTGATTAATCTTCTGTTTTGTTGTTACTCGCCCCGGTGGCCGAAGATCGGTGCTCACGATATCCATCGTTTATGCGGTGTCCATTCCACGGTATTATGATTTTAATTTTTACACCATTCCGTCTTCTTCCTACGAACACGTTCGATGCCATTCGACCATTCGCCTTCGCACCGTCTATACTGTTGGCTCGGTTCTTCTCGTTCTTCTCCCGCACACAACCATCTTTCAAGGAGGACGCAGGTGTCTGTTCCTGCAGGCTTCTTAGAAACCGTGCACGCCAAAACGATCGTGTGCCTCATCGATCGACCGTCGATCGATGCCGCGAAAGTAGCGATACAACTTGTCCGGCCATCGAATTCGAACCTAGCACGAAACTTTCAACATTTTTCATTCTTCCGATAAAGCTAAAGAGAGGCGTGTTTAGGCAAACTTTAATAGCAAAATTTATTAATTGCCGGAACGCGTGTAAATGCTTTTGAAAGTTACGAGGCTCTATTTGTTACGAGGCTGCGAATATTAAATATACCGACATCGTTGCAAAGTATATATATTTCATATTATATTATATACACACACATTGAGCATTTGTTAGGAAATAAAATATGATAAAAAAGGAACTTTTAAAAGGCGAATATTAAATACATCAATATCGTTACAAATGAAAAGTATATATATTTTATATTAGGTTATATATACAACGCACTGTGTATTTGTTAGGAAGTAAAATATAATAAAAAAGGAACTTTGTCTCATGTTAATTTTTAACTGATCGTTCTTACGCTTGACTCGCACGCCACACACACACACACACACACACACACACACACACACACACACACACACACGGATCCATCAAGACCGCCAAATTTAAATCATAATTCATTTAAATCATTTCACTCAACATTATTTAAATTCAGAAACGGATTCATTCGGTGTTAAATGAAATTGCCGAACTGGCGGCTCGCCCCTCTTTGCCTCCTCCATGCCCTACTTTATTCTGTCTCCTCCGGAGCGCCGCCATTATCCACAACTTGTGTGATCAAAATTAAGAATACTTTCGTATCGACCTCTTTTTCTTTTTTTAATAAAATACGACAAAGAGTATATTCTGTAAGAGTATATAGTAACAATTAATAGCAACAGTAATAATTAATTGCTACAGTTGTATATTGTGGAAAGCTGAGTTACAAAAATGAAAATGAGGTCGTAGAAAGTATTTTTCCATAAACAGACAAAGTCCAGTTGTAAATTGTGGAAAGCTGAGTTACGTGTCATAAAAATAAATCAGAAGGAAAAAAGTTCTGTAAGAATATATAGTAACAATTATTTGTCGAGTTGTAATTTACAGTAATTTAACAACGTTACAGTAATAATTAATTGCTACAGTTGTATACTGTGGAAAACTCAGTTACGAGTTACAAAAATGAATCAGAAAAAG
>NW_025110348.1:916329-920910 GCF_011392965.1 Frieseomelitta varia
AGAAATTTACTTATTTTTCTACAAACAGACAAAGTCCAGTTGTAAATTGTGGAAAGCTGAGTTACGTGTCATAAAAATAAATCAGAAGGAAAAAAGTTCTATAAGAATATATAGTAACAATTAATTTTTGAGTTGTAATTTACAATAATTTATAGTAATAACGTTACAGTAATAATTAATTGCTACAGTTGTATACTGTGGAAAACTCAGTTACGAGTTACAAAAATGAATCAGAAAAAGAGGACGTAGAAATTTACTTATTTTTCTACAAACAGACAAAGTCCAGTTGTAAATTGTGGAAAGCTGAGTTACGTGTCATAAAAATAAAGCAGAAGGAAAAAAGTTCTATAAGAATATATAGTAACAATTAATTTTTGAGTTGTAATTTACAATAATTTATAGTAATAACGTTACAGTAATAATTAATTGCTACAGTTGTATACTGTGGAAAACTCAGTTACGAGTTACAAAAATGTATCAGAAAAAGAGGCCACAGAAATTTATTTATTTTTCTACAAACAGACAAAGTCCAGTTGTAAATTGTGGAAAGCTGAGTTACGTGTCATAAAAATAAAGCAGAAGGAAAAAAGTTCTATAAGAATATATAGTAACAATTAATTTTTGAGTTGCAATTTACAATAATTTATAGTAATAACGTTACAGTAATAATTAATTGCTACAGTTGTATACTGTGGAAAACTCAGTTACGAGTTACAAAAATGTATCAGAAAAAGAGGCCACAGAAATTTATTTATTTTTCTACAAACAGACAAAGTCCAGTTGTAAATTGTGGAAATCTGAGTTACGTGTCATAAAAATAAATCAAAAAAAAAAAGGTCGTAGGAAAGTACTTTTCCGCAAAAGACAAAGTTCAAACATTAAGCCAAACGTGTGGCTAGGTTACTAGGTTAAAGCCTGCAAAGAAAGAAGAAGAGCAAAAGTGTTCGCCAAGCCTGGGGAAGATCTACGCGATCTTCTGTAACACGCGACGATCGACAATTTTGACAATGTGAAATTTTCGTGGTGCGAATCTGACGCGATGGCCGGAGAAGCTGCGCGAGTCACGGCAAGAAATACGTACGAAATACATACGAAATACATATCTATATATATGTATATCGAAAGTTGGCATCCGGCGAGCGAGGACTCTTTGCTTTTGCGTCGCGCTCGCACGTGGATGCAATTTCCCTTCGGGAACGGGTAATTGTTCGAACGTGCGGTGGGGTCGTGCGCTAATTACAGTTTCACCGGGAAAAACGAACGGGGACGCGTGTCACGCATGAGAGGGCCGGAAGGAATTAAATTACGCCGTATTCCGGTGCGTCAGCGTTATTCAGCTCGCTCGGCGAAATTATTACCTCAGAATTGTTGGTACGGGCACGGTTTCCCCGTTTCAACGTCGTTCCGCCTCTTACTTTCCCCCCCCCCTTTTTTTTTACTTTTTTTATTTTCTTTTTTTTTTTTTTTTAGAAGAGAATTTCTTGCCGTGCGTTCGCGCTTCAGTTATCTATCTGACGCTTCCGTGTCGCTCTTACTAATACCTAATATGTTTTCTTTCCCCGTGCTCTTGGCTTCAACAGGATTTCAGTGTAAGTAGACACACACGTATCATCCTCACTTCTCTTTCTCTTCTCTTGCGATCACGCACAAATCGTATCTTCGTAATTTTCGATGAAAATTCTGTGTCTCGTTCTCGACTTTTACGTACTTGTTAGTTTCACAATGAACCTTGTCAGTTTCAGCACACAGAATTTTCGTCTACACGCTTCTTGGTAGCCGTGCGAGCGTGGCTTGCGCGATAAAATTGCTCCAGATTCTTGCATTAGAAATTTCAGAGCTTGCCACTAGCCACTAGTGTACCAGTATTTCGTTAGGTCAGACAGTGTTTATGGGCGGCGACGGTGGAAAATGCGAGTTAACAAACTGAATTTCTCCCCGTCCGACAGAACGTTTCATCGCCGGCGTGCGGCGGATTCGGCCTTAACCTCGTTCCAGGGCGAATTTTCTAAAAAAAAAAAAAATTCGTCAGAATTCGTCAACTTCGCGAAACCAAGCGTTAACCTTAATACCAAACTCGCTTCGATGTTCTTTTCTCCCTTTACGAAAGAATAAACCTACACTTTTTCGAGATTAACCTCTTGCTACTCACGTGAAGAATCTTTTTGTCTCAAAATTGCAATATTTTCTCAGTATTTTAGGTATATTTATGTATATACGGGCGAAGCAAACAATGAATTTTTTTATCACTTATTTATCAGTAATTTCGAGTTCAAGAAGAAAGCGACAAATAATTGTGTACGGTTCGGGTGTCGACTCTCAAGCCTGCAAGTATCGCAAATTGCAAATGACTGGAAATGGTTCGTCCCGCCTAAAGCAGACATGTCAAATCGGCTCGCGTTTGATCGGACAAAGGTCGAAGGTCAAAGCGCCAGACAAGATAATGTCAAACGATATCCGGTCACCGCCTTTCAACACTGTCCGCCGCTGGTTTTCTGGCTCGATGGGGGGGGGGGGGGGGGGAGGTGTGTGTGTGTGGGTACGAGTGTCACGGTTGCCAGGCATTATATCAATAATCGATCGGTCGATTTTGCAGACACGGACAATCAGCGTGTCATTATCAACGTGAAGGACGTTAACGACGAGCCGCCGTACTTCATAAATCGGCCGCTGCCGATGCAAACGGTCGTGCAGCTGAACGCACCGCCGAATACTCACGTGTTTACCCTCCAGGCAAGGGATCCTGACACCGACAGCAATATTCATTACTTCATCGTACGGGATCGCAGTACGTATGAATTGCATATTAACCTTAGCTGGGCCTGCGTGTTGTCGGAACGCGGCCAATCGAGGCGTGAAGACCGGCCACGTTCCGACTCGAACGCGATTACCTGTAACTGGCAATTACTCGGCCGTGCATGTGTGCACGGCCCGTAACACCATAATTGCGGGCAGGGAATTATAATGGATAATCGATATCGCGAACGGGGGGGGGGGGGAAGGTTTCTTAATCGTTGGACGCGTTAAGCGGCTCGCTCGGTGATTTCCGCGGATCGTGGAAAATGTTCGACTCGGTCGGAACAAGTATTTTGCATCTTTTTCTGCTTCTCTTCTCTCCGACAGATTTGCAAAACGTGACTGACGTTCAAGCAGTTTTTATCGCGTAATCGTTGGTAAAGCCGATTTTGTTCGAGCTTGTTTTGAAAAATCGTGAGATCAGGAACATTTTCACTGTATTCCGAAAAAAGGGGGGAAACGCTGGTGAAAAATCTATCTGATTTGTATGAAGTGAAGAAGCCTTTTAAACAGTGTCAGAATTTGGTTTGCTAAATTTCGATTTTGCTGTTGTATATTCATATTTTGTTCTTTAACGAAAGTAAATACATTGCAAAGAAGCTGACGAAAAAATTGTATGGCTAAGAAACGTTCATACTACTAAATTTGCTAAATTTCGCCGTCGACGAGGATTTTAAATTGTCTTTTGTCGGAACCGTGAACTTTGAGGTCGACTGAAAGATGATCGAGCCAAATATATTGTACAACAAAGTTTTTGTTTCTCGCGAAAAATTCGTCTTTCTCTTCGATCAAAAAAGAAAAAGAAAACAGAAACGTATAGTTTGACCAACTTAATATATGGGGGATGATTTATTGCGTTCGTAAAAGTCTAGAGGGAGGTTTCTAGCTATTCCGTGGGGAATAGGTTTAAGTTAGGTTTACTCGAAACACCGAGTATTTACTGCACGCCTTTACGAGCCGTATCGAACGAACGAAACAGTAAAATAGATATACGACGAAAAACATCAGGGATAATCTTAAACGTTTTCCAACGAGAAGAACGATGCGATACGTTTAAATTGTTCAAGTGCGAAGATTATGATTTCAAGTCTGAGGAAAGGGCGAGAAGTTATTTTGAAATAGAGAATTGAGAATTTAGAAACAATTTTGATACGAGAAAAAACTATGATAACGAGATAGATATAATTTTGATACGAGAGAAAACTATGATAACGAGAATTGCACTCCTCTTGGTGAGATCAAAGAAAGAAAGAGAAGGAAGTAAAAATTCGAAATTGAGAATCTTCCACACTGTTGGTATTCTGTTTTTAATGTTAAGTCATACGCAATAATAATTCTTTTATAATTCTTTCTTGTTGCAATTATCAAAGAGAGAAAGAGAAGGAAATAAAAATTATAAATTGAAATTATAAATTTTTCCACTTACAATTAGTGTTTTCTTTTTAATTTTAAGTCGATGCAATAATGATTCTTTTAATAAACAATTTTTTATAATTCACTAGAAATTGATAGAAATGAAGTTACATCCATCTTGTTGCAATTTTCCACTTACAATTAGTGTTCTCTTTTTAATATTAACTCAACATGATAATTCTGTGAACAGTTTTCTTAAATTTATTTCAAGTTGATAGAAATAAAATTACACCCTTCTTCAGTTAACATCAGAGAAAGAAAAAGAAGGAAATAAAAGTTAAAAATTAAGAATTTTCCACTTACAATTAATGTTCTCTGTTCGATATCAACTCGGTATAATAAAATTACACCCCTCTTGTTGCAATTATCTTCAAT
>NW_025110348.1:920970-951089 GCF_011392965.1 Frieseomelitta varia
AATTAGTGTTCTCTTTTTAATATTAACTCAACATGATAATTCAGTGAACAGTTTTCTTAAATTTATTCCAAGTTGATAGAAGTAAAATTACACCCTTCTTCAGTTAATATTAGAGAAAGAAAAAGAAGGAAATAAAAGTTAAAAATTAAGAATTTTCCACTTACAATTAGCGTTCTCTTTTTAATATTAACTCAACATGATAATTCAGTGAACAGTTTTCTTAAATTTATCCCAAGTTGATATAAATAAAATTACACCCCTCTTCAGTTAATATCAGAGAAAGAAAAAGAAGGAAATAAAAGTTAAAAATTAAGAAATTTCCACTTACAATTACTGTTCTCTGTTCGATATCAACTCGGTATAATAATTCTGTGAACAGTTTCTTTAAATTTATTCGATTAAATTTATTGATGGAAATGAAGTTACACTCTTCTATAGTTACACAGTCTTCAATTATCATCGGAAGTGAGAGAAAGAAAGATAGAAGGAAATAAGCAAAGAATCGTGAATCGTCCGTTGCCACAGAGAGCGATTTCCACGAAATATCCGCGCGACGATCCACAGGTTCATCGTTTCGGCATGAAAATTATCCGAGTTGCGCGTTCTACTTTTCAGCTGGCGGCCGTTTCGAGGTGGACGAGCGATCCGGCGTTGTACGCACCCGTGGGACCGATCTCTTTCAACTGGACATGGAGTACGTTCTGTACGTGAAAGCGGAGGATCAGAACGGCCGTATAGACGAGAGGCGTTTTCAGTCGACTCCTGAGGAACGTTTATCGATCGTAGGTGGAAAACGCGCGCCGCAGTTCTACATGACCGCGTACGAGGCTGAAATACCGGAAAACCAGAAGAAGGATTCCGAGTGAGTGAGAGAGAGAAGGATCCCTCTTTTCTTTTTCTCTTTTTTTCTTTTTTGCTGCGAGTAGCATTTTAATTATGATTTTCGACGAATGAACAGTCAGCTCTCTTTCTAGTTGAAATTAATTCGGAAACTCGAGACTCTGCGAGATCTGTTGAAATCGATCCTCTCGTAATTAAACTTGATTCTGTTTCGAGAGCTGGAGTTGGACAATTTCATATCGATCGCAGTGTACAAAAATATTCTCAGTTACGAGAACTCTCGTTTTAAGAATACTTAACATTTAAGAATTATTTCTGGTAGATCTAATCTACCTCTTCCTTTTGTCGAAAAGTTTCTCAGTGTGTATCGTTGATGGCGGCGTGAAATGACACTTTTTCTTATAGATTTCGATAGATTTTATAGCATCACGTTCCAGGATTATCGATCGATCGTACATCTGCTTATATATTTAAAAAGCAAAAAAAAACATTCTCTTACTAAACACTTGAAACGTGTGGCTACCTTTTCTCTCTATTTGAGTCAGAGTTCTTCGAATTTTTGTGCAGTTGAAACATTTTTTTTAATTGAATTCCCTCGAGGGAATTTGGAAACTATCTTCTAATTTCACGAGTTAATCTCCCATTTCAGTATCATATCGGTGAAGGCGAAATCGTTCGCCGATCGTGAAATTCGGTACACGCTGAAGGCGCAAGGGCAAGGTGCGGCGGGAACGTTCAACATTGGACCAACGACTGGCATTGTGAAGCTGGCGAAGGAATTAGATTTCGAGGATCTACGTCAACCGCACATTTATTCTCTCATTGTCACTGCCACGGAGGATTCCGGTGGTTTCTCCACGTCCGTCGAGGTAGTCAAGTTTCACTTCTTTTTTTTTTTTAATCGACAGTGAAGAGTAGGCCGAGTGAACCGAATGAACAATATTCTGAGAAACCAAGTTACAAGCGAGAGAAAATTCTTTTCATTTCTGTTATTTCAAGTCCACTCTTTCTAGTTTAAACAAATAAGCATAAACAATCGTGTTGAACACATTATTAATTTGTTAATAATTTCGCACTTTGAGAATCTGTCGTTTCAAATCAGCTATTTTCAAAGAAGTAAGTGTGAATAATCGTATTGAAAATATTAACTTGGTCGAATGCTTGTTAATTATTTCTCACTTTGGACTTGTTATCTCAAATTCGCTCTCTCTCTCTCTCTCTCTGATTTAGAAAGATAAGTAGAGACAATCGAAAATGTACTTGACTTTTTAATAATTTCTCACGTCGAATCTGTTGTTTCAAATCTGCTGTTAGTAATTTAGAAAAATAAGTAATTATTTAAATATAATAATTTATATATTATAATATTATTAATATAATTATTTAAATATTATAATATTTAATATTTTGTTAGTAATTAGAAAAATTATTTAAATATAATAATTTAAATATAATAATTTTGCTAGTATTTAGAAAAATTATTTAAATATGATATTTAATATTTTGTTAGTAATTAGAAAAATTAGTTAAATATAATAATTTAAATATAATAATTTTGTTAGTAGTTAGAAAAATTATTTAAATATAATATTAAATATTTTATTAGTAATTTAGAAAAATAAGTGTAAGTGAGTCGAAAATATCAACTTTATTCTATATAATTTCTCAGTTCGAACTTGTTATTTCAAACCGGCTCTTTCTAATTTGCAAGAATCAGTGCCAATAATCGTGCTGAAAATGTTAACTTGATTCTGACATATCTCAATGTCGAATCTATCCCTTTCAGTCTAGGAAAATAAATGAAGAAACAAATATGTGTGTGCAAAGAAGTAAGCGTTACGAATAAATGTCAACTCAATGCTGAAACTCTCGTGTAATTCATTTCAGTTGACCATACGAGTGTCGGACGTGAACGACAACGCGCCGAAATTCGAATTGCCCGACTACCAAGCGCACAACGTGGACGAGGACATATCGTTAGGAACGAGTATACTGAAAGTGAAAGCAACCGACGCGGACTCTGGCGCGAACGCGGAAATAGAGTATCTGGTGTCGGACGACCACTTCAGCGTGGACTCCAGTGGGCTTATCGTTAACAACAAACAGCTCGACGCGGACAACAACAACGCTTACTACGAGTTCATCGTCACCGCCAAAGACAAAGGTACATTTTGCTTCTGTTTCTCGATCTTTCACCAACGATCGCCGATTTTGAAACGAAATTTGGCGCGAACGTAGTTTTCAAAGAAACATTCGACCTGTATTTTCTTTTTTTTTTTATCGATGTTGAAGGGGTGAAAACTACCCTCAAAGTAGAAGTCACATCATTTTGTGAAATATCTCAGAAATTATTGAAGATACGTTTTGTGTAAATTGTTAATTTCTAAATTGAAAATTGGTGTTTACTAACGACGAATTTAATTCATATGTTTGATAAGTTTTTCCAAAGTAAGTGTCCAACAAATTTCCCTGAATATTTGTTCGTGAATACTATATGTTCAAACATTATATAGGGTGTTTCGTAACTTGTGGGACCCACTTCGGGAGCTGATTGTACGCCTAAAAATAATGAAAAAAAGTCATATAAATATANACGCGTGCAGGCTTGTCTTCAAATGCAAGCTGGTCATTTCGAGCATCTTTTGTAAAAGTAATTAAAACAGAAAATTCATTATATCTCATAAACGAAGATAGGACATATATATTTATAAGACTTTTTTCCATTATTTTTAGACGTACAATCAGCTCCAGAAGTTACATATGAAACACCCTGTATATTCATACATAATTCCAAAATAAAATGGAATCTTGATTTCTTTCATTCACAAAAGAATTCATCCTGAACGTGCAAAGCAGGCTGTACACTAGAATTGTGAAACGTGCTCGGCGACGTTGCTCGCTTGCATCTTTTGTAAAACGAGGGGATGAACTGATCTTGAATTTCTCATTTATATTCCGCAGTTGTAGCACGCGAGAGAGCGAGGAGAATCGACGACACTTTAATGAGTGGGTTCATCCCCTCCGAGATTCGATGAAACATCTCTCGTCGTTCGTGTTTTCGTTACCCGTCCCTCTAGATTCTTCTAGAAGACCCGAGTCTTTCCATATACATTTTCACGGATCTGTCTCCGAAACAAGGTGTGGTTCAGTTCATTGACAACGATCAATTATGTTTAACGGTGTTTGGACTCGTGGCTGTGCTAGTTGTGTGGTCGAGGTGTTCAATAACGAGATTCTGTTAACTCTTTGACTACAGGCAGACTTTGAGGGAATTCAGTCGCGATCTACACCGAGAACGGCAAAATTTTTCGTTAGGCTTGCATTTCTCAGAAGGTGTACTAAAGTAATCAAAACGCTGAGTTCCACTACATCAAACTAATATTATTTATTATTATATATTATATATTATATATTATATTATATATTATAGTATATTATAGTATAGTATAGTATATTATAGTATATTATTTATTATTAAATTATAGTATATTATAGTATAGTATAGTATATTATAGTATATTATTTATTATTAAATTATAGTATATTATTTATGTATTATTTATTATTATATGTTATAGTAAATTATAGTGTATTATTTATATATTATTTATTATTATATATTATACTAAATTATAGTACATTATTTATGTGTTATTTATTATTATATATTATACTAAATTATAGTATATTATTTATGTGTTATTTATTATTATATATTATACTAAATTATAGTATATTATTTATGTATTATTTATTACTATATATTATACTAAAAATTCAACATTAACATTACGCTTTTATAACAATCGTCAAGGAGATTTATGAATAATCGTTAGGGATATATACAACAGTCACTAAGGGGGTAAACAAAGGCAAAGTCGTTGTCAAGTAATTAAAAAAGATAGTTTGAGCATGGAGACGTTGTAATTTACATTTTACAAGAATATATATTTCGTTGCATACATCTTATTTAACATACGTTCTAAAAATAAACGTACGTAGTTATTCTTTCTATTTGTGATTGTATAATAATCGTATCTACAAAATATGAATATACACAACATGTATATCATTTGTTGTGTCACGTACTGCATGCACTTTCTCTGACCATTTTTATTCTCCCAGTTTTTCATTTCAACAATATAAAAAAGAAACAACTGTAGAATAAGCATGTTTAAATAATACACGACTAACGGAATACGCAATTGTCGAATTGATATTCACTTACGTCTGGTTCAAATTTGAGATTTGCTGGAATTATGGTCGATAAAATTTTTTCCGGGCGCCTATAGGCGCCTCTCGTGTCACGCCGATCAAGGTAGATTAAGCGCCTTTAGGCGCCTACAGTGGTCGCTAGACGACGAGACACTGTCTTGACATCGTGCGTTGCGATTTTTCAGGCGAGCCACCGAAAACCGGGACGGCGACGGTGCGCATATACACGAAGAACAAGAACGACGAGGAGCCGAAGTTCTCGCAGCAGGTGTACACGCCGAACGTGGACGAGAACGCCGGGCCCAACACGCTGGTGACGACCGTCGTCGCGTCCGACAAGGACGGCGACAACGTTCGGTTCCGTTTCGTCGGCGGCAACACGACGTCCGGCCAGTTCGTGATCGAGGAGATCACCGGCGTGATCCGTTTGCACGGGAAGGAGATCTCGTTGGACAGGGACAAGTACGAGCTGAACGTGACTGCCCTCGACGACGGTGCTTGTTGCCCGAACGGGGAGACGACGACCCACACAAGCACCGCGGTTGTCGTCGTGTTCATCACCGACGTGAACGACAACAAGCCGGTGTTCAAGGAGTGCAGCATGTACAACCCGAAGGTGGAGGAGGGCGCGCCGAATGGCAGCACCGTGATCAAGGTTCAGGCGACCGACGAGGACAAAGGCGTGAACGGGCAGGTGAAATACTCGATCGTTCAGCAACCGAACCAGAAGGGCACCAAGTTCACCGTCGACGAGGAGACTGGACAAGTTTTGACGAATAAGGTACCCTCGAGTAATAATATAAATTTCGTCTAATATGTAAATATATTGAAAAAAAAAAAAAAAATAATAATAAAATGATGCTCCGTTTATGTGAATTAAACGAATTGATCATCCTGAATTTACATCGTTTATGATATGTGAAATTCTTATGAAAGTTAAATTAATATTTGGACAATAATGTATATAAGATAAAAATAATACTGAAATAATTTGAATTATTAAAAAAATATATAATTAATATTTATTGGTGTTGCAAGATAAACGAATGATAATGGAATATTTATTATGATATTTTTATGAATTAATATTTTAAATTTTTGTTTCATTGTTATAATAATTTTACTTCGTAAAGTTTTTTTTTATGTAACAAATTTTTGATGAAATTAATAATATTGAAATTATAAATAAAATAATTAATAAAAGAATAAAATAATTTGGAAAATAAAATGATTTTATTATTGAATAATTAAAATTATCATTAATAATTTTAAAATTTTTTATTACAAGTTGATAATTAATTTTTAAATAATAAAATATAATTATATAAATTAATAAATATATAGTAAAATAATAAAATTTAAATTTATTTCTTATAATTTTTTGTAAATTAATTAAACAAATGAAACAAGAAAATGAAATTATTATTCCTCTAATTATAATAATATATAAATTATATATAAAAATAATAATAATTTTGCTTTTATTAAATATACATTAATTGAGATAAATAATGAAAGAGAAATAAAATAAATTAATTGATTTAAAAGATTAAAATAAACTTTAAGTAATAATAAATTTATTTAAAGAATTAAAATAATAAATGAATTTAATATGATTATATATGAAAATAAATAAATATAGATATTAATAAAAATTTTTATTATATATATATATATAATATTACATTTTTAAATATAATTATAAAAATTTTTTTATATTGTAAATATAATGTTTTAAATAAACTATATATTGGTTTTATTAAATATACATTAATTGGTGCAAAAGCATTTTGTGGGTCGAGGGAGATGTTTACCTGTAAAGTCAAATTAATGTAGTGACGTTTTATATTCATTGTAATATTGGTGTAATATTATGTTATGCAACACCAAATTACAGTATATATATGTATAAGTTTTAAATGGATACAGTTGAAGTGGTAGTAGACGTCAGAAGTTGAAGTAACTTTGGTATTTTCAGGTATTTGATCGTGAAGGAGATGACGGGAAATTTGTATCAGTTACCGTTAAAGCAACGGATCAAGGTGAACCTTCATTGGAAGGTGTTTGCTCCTTCACTGTTGAAATCACCGATGTTAACGACAACCCACCACTGTTCGATCGTCAGGTGAGTAAAACTGTGCAAACGTTGCAAATCGCATACGTGACTCGTGGATCGTTAACAAAACAATTATTCTAGAAAGAGAACCTAGTCTTACATAATAAAAATCGCAGTCAAATTAAAATAGTTCACGCGCCAATGGAACGCTAATCTTGATGGTACTTACAAGTACCGCTTCGTACAAAGGCTTGAATTATTTTAATGTAACGATTGTTCGTTAAGTAATTCGAGGGACATGTAAACTGGACGTTTGTGAATTATTGGAAAAGAACGTGGGAATGTTTCATGCTTTTTGGTTTGTCACATTAACAAACGTAGTACAATAGAGCCTCCCACATGTGAATATCTATTTCTTAAATAATCATCTTGATACTCAAGTATTATTGTAGAGCAGAACAAAATATTTGTTGCTAGTTGGAAACAGACGTTCCGTTCTAGTAATAATAAATGTTTGAACATTATAAGATAAATTTTAAAAATAGGGAAGATTTATCTTCCTTTTTTCTTAAAAGGATTTTATAACTTGCCAAAACAGTCATCTAACAGCACAGAAATGTCATAGTTAACTAAGACGTAAAGAGGCATAAATTAAAAAGAAAAAAAGAAACAGTGAGAAAAACAAAAATAATTTTCACACATGTAAAGTGTAATCTGCTTGTGTACATATTAAATATTGAATTTTATATTAATACGTAGAACGCACAAATGTCTATGTCCATTTTCCAAGATTTTTAATTATTCAAACGATGACGTACAAGCAAGAAATATAAAAGGCTACGGTGCCGATACCTCAATCAGTCGTCGAGGTATGAAATTTTAAAAATCACGTTCACAACGGCCCCCGTTTATCGAATAGTTCATTCAGGCGCGACCTACTTTTCTCCGTGGAAGTGTGTACGTTGGACGTAGTACGTGTAGCAAGAAAAAAAAAGAAAGAAAAAAGAAAAAAAATCGCTGAATCAACGTCAATGATCACCGACACGACACAGGTGTTTCGGGTAGGTCAGTGGCGACGTCCGAGCGTGTGAGCGAGGGCGAAACAGTCGAAATTTAAAGCCCCTGTTTAAATATACCCGTAACGAGACGTATCGATTCGAGAAAGAAACCGTTTTTAAAGGGGAGATTATCCCGATAGATTATCTGATACCTGAAACACAATCGCCTCGTTGACGCGTGTAACAAAGTTTACATTAAGATATTTCCTTTCGACCCATCTTTTTCGGGCCATATTGATTCATATTGTGGCCAATGAATTGCTCTTAATTTTCGTTAAAAAGAAAAAAAGAAAAGAAATGAAATCCGTGATATTGAATGAATGATCAGCAAATCTTTGATCGATGAAAGTATATTTAGTATGTATATATATATATCTAATTTACGACGCGATTGATTTGGAGTCAAAATATAAATTTTAATCAATAATATATATGTATATAATTTATATATACAATACAATTATATATATTTCTATTTTTACTCCTTTTTATTAATTTATATATATTATATAATTAATATTAATTATTTTTATCCCTTTTTATTAATTAAAATTTACATATATTATATTTTTATATTATATATATATATATATATTATATATTATATTTTAATTATTTTCATTCCCTTTTATTAATTAAAATTTATATATATTATACTTTTATATTTTATATATATATATATATATTATATTTTAATTATTTTTATTCCTTTTTATTAATTAAAATTTATACACATTATATAGTATATATAAATTTTAATTAATAAAGAGGAGTAAGAATAGAAATTTTAATCAAGTTCATTTTAGAAATTGAGAAAACCAAAGACACTGTCGTTTGAGTCTAAAAGGTATTTTGTAATTTTGATAAAAATTATCGAGCCATGGATTAGAGGTAAATGAACGTGCCTCTAATTTTTTTGTTTTGGCACGCAAGATAGTATTGATGTGTACAAAGGAAGTACATGTGTTAACGACGCGAGCACATTTGATCTTTTCGTTTCATTTGCATTCGCGGCGTGTCTCATTCGGACAATTTCCTGATACTCATCGGCAAAGTGAAGTATCACATCGTCAGCGGACAAGAGGCGCGGGTGACCGAGCTGAAAAAAGAAGAAGAAGAAGAAAAAAAGAAAAAAACTAACAGAGAGAAAATTGCCTTTCGCGCCCATTTGACGCCTTTTGAAATTCATGCGGCGGCCGCGTTGGTACACAAAAAGGGACGTATTTGAAAGAAAATGCAAAAGACGCTCGGCCGAGGCTCGTTTCGCGCTTTGTGCGCTGAAATAACTGTTTGGAATAAATTAACCGACTCTCGTCCGAAACAAACGAGAGAGAGAGAGAGAGAGAGAGGCAACCTCTCGTCGTGGTTTGCATATTATTTGTTCGTCATACGTCAGTTTCTCTCTTTCTCTCTCTCACTCTCTTTTTTCTTTTATAAAATTCGTTGCGAAACTTTCGATCACAAGAATACCATTTCTTTCGAGCCAGAATTTGCAAAACTTGTAACACACACTCGCTGCCTTGCGTTTAACCTTTTCAATAAGCCTGTAACGTGTTGAGTCAGATCAACATAGTTTGGCGAAACTTGGGGGGAAATTATAAAAGTTTCGAAAGCTATCGTAAGCTAAAGAAAACTTGTGACAGAATAAAGAGCCACTTTATTCAAGAATTTATTTAAGAATAAATGTTATTTAAGAAATAATATTATAATTTTATATAATATAAATTTATTTAAGAATAAATATCATTTAAAAAATATATAATATAATATAATATAATTTTATATAATATAAATTTATTTAAGAATAAATATCATTTAAAAAATAATATTATAACTTTGTATAATATAAATTTATTTAAAAATAAATATCATGTAAAAAATAATATTATAACTTTATATGATATAAATTTATTTATGAATAAATATCATTTAAAAAATCAAATTAACTTTACATGATATAAATTTATTTAAGAATAAATATCATTTAAAAAATAATATTATAATATAAATTTAAGAATAAACATTATTTCAAAAATAATATTATAACTTTATATAAATTTATTTAAAAAACAATATTATAACTTTGTATAATATAAATTTATTTAAGAATAATTCATCATTTGAACAATAACATTAAAATTTTACATAATATAAATTTATTTAAGAATAAGTTAAGGACAAACAAATAATTATTCTACAACATTACAAAAAATGTGCTTAGCAAAGATCAGACTCATCGATACGTCGATTATTCGGCAGCTGAAATGATTAAACTTTTCGAACGAAACCAAATCCCTGTTCTTCGTGATCATTTGACCAATGTATCCGTCGTCTCTGTTTCCAGCGATACGTGGAGAACGTAAAGCAGGACGCCAGTATCGGAACGAACATTCTCCGAGTGTCGGCATCGGACGAGGATGCCGACAATAACGGCGCGATAACGTACTCGTTGAGCTCCCCTAACAATGACCAAGGGCTGGAGTACTTTGAGATTCAACCAGAGTCTGGTTGGATCGTCTTAAAGAAGCCCCTTGACGTGAGTATTCTCATTGACGATCATTTACGTATACGACTCTCTCTCTAGCAGTTAACAACGAGCGATCTACTTCTACCCGGAGGGCCTCCCGTGCGTTCTCGAGCAAGCAACGTGTGTGTTCCGGTTTCTTCTTCAACGCATCGCGCGACACGCTTTGCCGTCATCCATCCGTGAATTGAAACGAAGTTGAAACGTCGCTTGATTGTATCTTCAAACGACGTCGTTGCGCGAAAAAAATGTCGAACGAAGCTGTGTGTGTTTGAAAGGAAGAACTGCTCCGACAAGCCGAGAATGCACGTGACGTTCTCCGAAATTATTAATTACCATTACGCCCAAATTTACAACGTATGTACACGCACGCGTATAATGTATACGCGTGTGTGTACATGTCGAAGAAGTATATATATATATATTTATATCTATATTTATACTGTGAATATGAATACAAAGTTGAGTGTACACCTTCTGCCGATATATATATTTCTATATTGTATACGTTTACGTTTGACTTACGTTGATTCTTTAACACGAATCCGTTTTGTTGCGTTGATATATCGGACAAACTTGTTATATCTGATATATATACGTTTTGGTCGGCAAATTATTTCTCTGATTATATATCACTGACATATGCAACGAAATGAGTTTCCTTTTTACGGCACATGTATAGAACTTTTTAATTCCCATTGATATGCACAATGTGTTCACTATGGTAAATACTTAGCTACTGCCTGATTTCCTTCAAACGCTTCATGTACCTGAATCGATCGACCGTTCGGGCTATTTTTGCAACAGAACACTCTCTCTCTGTCTCTCTCATTCTTTCTATCGAGTACATGCTCGCGGCGCGAGTACCTTTTTTTTTTTTAAAAAAAAAAAAAGAAAGAAAGAAAAAAACAAATCGTTCCAGTCGAAATCTCTCATTTCGAACACACCTCTTGTCTCCAAGTTTTGTTCACCGTCCCGCGTTTCGGCCGCCGACGAATCGTCGTTCTCTTTTTCTTTTTTTTTTTTTTTTCTTTTTTTTATCCTTTTGTTTCGCATACACACAGACATATATATATATATATATATATATATATATATATATATGTATCATTTTTTCTTTCTTTTCGTTTTTCCTTTCGACTCACTTCCGTTCCGATCTGTTTCTTTTTTTCTGTTGTTCGTCCCACGTCGACGAGGAGAAGAAAAAAAAAGTACACATTTCCCGTCGTTTTGATTTTTCCGTTCTTTTCGCCATCATTTTCGATTTTCCTTTCTTTCCTTCGTGTATTTTTTTTTTCTTTTTTTTGTTGTTGTTGTTGTTCTCTCCCCTTAATTTCTTTTGTTTCTCGTTTGCGGTCGATTTTCGACGTATTCGTTGCGAAGAGAAAAGAAAAAAAAAAAAAAAAAGAAAAAAGAGTCGCGTCGCGGTACCGTGACATAAACGAGCGTGTGCACATTTCATTATCCAACCTTAGCCAAAAGGAGGAGGACTGTTTTTTTCCCCCCCCGCCGCCCCGCCACCTCCAAGCCACACGGTGGTACTGGTTTTTTTTTTCCTTTTTGTTCTCTGTCTCTGTTTCTTTTTTTTTTTTTTTTTTTTTATTTTTTTTTTCTCGACGAACTTTCTTAAAATTTGAAATTTTAAGAAATTTTCTCATTCGATTGTTATTAATTGGCTCTACTAACTTTTCAAGTTGTAGATGTATAATAGTTGAAGAGAAAAAATATATTCACGAATATTTTTATTATTTTTCATCATCGTCATCCACAATTGTTGTTGCATTTCTACGCGTGAAATTTTTCCCTTTGACATACGAAAATTGAAAGTAGAAATATACTTATCGACTCGAATTTCTATTCCTTATCACATTATTGCAGACATTGTTTTGAATATTTTACGTTTCTTAATGAAATCAAATACAAATGACAACTTGTGATAATTATTACTCAACGATTGCGTTAAAATTTCTCTACCATTTACCATTGAAAAATAATTAATTCACTTGTTCGAGAACAACTCAGTGTTTCCTCTGAAATCTTAGCTTTTAGTTCAGAATCATTGCATCTATAAATTACCCTATAAATGCGTCCTAATTACACTAATTACACTAAATCTCTCCTCCCTCCCGCATACTGGTTCACTCGTTCAACCTAAAAATTCAAAACATTCAAGACGAAATCACATAAAGATCTGTCAAAAAAACGAGTTACTCGCTTCGGCTACATTCTACCAGATCTTCGAGCGCTAATTCCCAAGGATTCCTCGGATTACACCTCAATTTTACCAAACGTAAATTTACCCCGACAGCGTTTATATTCTCTTATCTGTTCACGCTCTCCCGCGGTTCGATAAACTCCACGAAATTCCGTAATATCCGTTTATACATCCGACGATTTTATTTCGCCTCGCTCGGGCTCCACGATATCGAAGTTTTTTCATCCGTGGGTCTCTCGTTTAAAAATAAATAACGCCGATTGCACGCTGATCCGTGGATCGAATAATTAGACACGCTCGCAATCGCTGACCGAGCATTGGAAATTCGCATTCGCATCGGTGTCTGAGATGCTCCTATCGTCCGAAGTATGGTTACAATCGTGCTTATCAATTCACCTGGAACGAGAGTACTCTGTCAACCATGGCGAACAGGCAGAAAGATCGGCCGAGAATTTAATATCATCCGTTTCCTTTTGAATCATAGATTATACGAGTGAAAAGTAGTAGAGTGAAATGAGCAATTACTGTCGTCTAATGAGGAATAATGTCAACCAAAAAAGTTACAATATTTTTGTCGATTTCTACGTTGAATAACGTTTTAGTGTATTGAATGCAATAATTTATGCAACGTATAATGATCATCATCGACCAAAATTTGACACTAACATTTATCGCTAACATAGTTAATAATTATTATATAAGTATAATTATTATAATATATTATTAATAACTATTATATTATAATTAATATTATCAACTATTACATAATAATTATTATATAATAGTTAATAATATAATAAATATAATAGTAATATAATAGTTAATAATATTAATAAATATAATAGTAATATAATAGTTAATAATATTAATAAATATTAATATTAATGTACAATACTAATATTTATGTTAAATATACTAACATTTATTAAATAGACAAATATGTCAATATTTGTATTAGATATTAAACGAAATTTATGGTTTAAGGGGTTATTTTAAAAGGGGACGTTCGATCAGTTCGAAGACTGAAGGTGAGTTATTTAATTGTGAAAAATTTTTCTCGGTAAACTTAGAAACGTTTAAATTTAGAAAAGAAGAGAATCTTCAATTTTCTATTTGTAATATTGTAAAAATATCTTTGAAATGAATCAGTTTAGTGCTGTAAAATGAAATCAAACAGATCGTTATATAACTTTTATACAAAGTTATAACAATTTGAAATGTCGACAATTTTCCATCGACTCTATGAGCACTTTTTTGTAACTAAATGCTTAAATTATAAATTTATTATTATAATTTCATGTTATATTTTATATATATTATTTATACTGTATATTATATATTATACTTTACATTATGTGCATTACACAAATATATTACTCAATGATAAATTTATTATTATAATTTTGTATTATATATATATATATCGTATATTAAAGTCCATTAATTCGTTTTCTAATTAATTCATACAACCAAAATTCCACTGTAATTCCCCAAAGTTACTATTTCTTTCGCGACGTTGCAATTAATTCACAGTACAATAGTTTCTGACTGACTGTATACGCAAATTATAAATTTATCAAATTTATTAATACAGGGGATTACACGTTACACAAGGCATCACTCATGCATCACTCAAAACCCATTCACCTATCAGCCTGTTAATTCCCACAATCACGATCCCCCTGCTGTACTTATTGAAAATTATTTCAAACAAACGTTTCGCAACGCAGAGCGAACGGGGAGGGGCGAACATCCAGCTGGCAATATCTCAAAGCTAATAATCACTCGGCCGTGTACCGTAAAAAAGAATTTCAAATCGTGCGGGGCAAAACGCTCGCTGTTGCACAAATTACACGTTTTACTACTCCCTGAAGAATTCGTTACACCGTGTTGGCGACTAGAACAGCGTTGAGGACGCGCCGTACTACGCGCGAGAGAATCACGATCGAGATATCGCGGCGGTGATTCGCAATTTATAGTCGATATAAAAGCCGCGGACCGATCGTACAAATACGCCGCGCGCCGTATCGCGGTATATCAACTTTTTCCATCGTTTTTCCACGATCTCTGCAATCAGGCGTTAGTTACGACCGCGTGGATGCTGTTTCACTGCCGTCCTTTCAGAAAAACCAATCAGACATCGTTAAGGCGCGAGGATTGTGCAATCGAGTGTTAGAGAACACCTTGCTCCACATTCGAGAAGCTCTTTGCACCGTGAAATTTACTTGCGTCTACACTTTTAGGCGCTGCATCCTCAGACGAAAGAATCTCCGTAATTTTTTTGTCAGCCGATTTATAAATTTCGCAGAATTTCTTTTTCTAAAATACGGCGTCTGACTTTGTTTAAAATACATATATAATATGTATGTATGATTTCTGGAATTTTGATTCGATTAATTCTTTCTGAGATTGCTGTGCGTCTGTTGCAAATTGTTCAAATGAACCTCGGAAATTTCTGGAGATGCTGCTTTTAAAACCAAGTAGTTTCATGATGTATCTCAAAATGAAGTACAGTTTCAAAATTATAGCATTTCTGTTGTAGAATTACAAACTCCTAGATATGCAACCACTAGCATCAAGTAGGTGATTAATTCTTCCTACAATTATTGTATTTCGTTATCAGTCCGCGATCAGTTGCCAGCGCAAGTGGTTAATTTGCCGTCAGCATCATTTTCGAGGAATTCACAGTATGTACGTACGAACTCACTTCGTAATCATCCGCCAAATTCCCATTCACCATTGCCAATTTCCCTGAAACCAAATACCAAAACCTACGGCGTGTATTCTCGTATCAATGAGCGACCACTCGCCGATGAATAAATAATAAATAAACGTTAGCGTATAACGTGACAAGGTAGAAGAGGAGACCGTGGCCATCGCCGTCGCGTTTAATAAACGAATCATTGCTTTCGCCGTGTCGTAAATCGAATAATACGCCGACGATTGAGGAAAGTTTAGAAATAAATTCACGGCCACGTCGCCGATGAGTATTTCGGTAAATGTCGCGTCTCGCGCCGTCCGCGGCGAGTAAGATTTACGGGGCTGACGCAGTCCATAAAGCTTCCAGTTTATGGTGTATCCAGGAACGAATGACCGGTGAATGGGGAGACGACGAAACGCCGTTAGCCGAGCGGACGGGGCGTGAATTGTTGGTGGATAGTCATGTTAAAAGTTTCGCGCGCGCGATGTGTCAGGCCGATGTTTATTGCGGTTTCAATGCTCGTTCGCTGTTTGATTTGCCGCGAAAAAATCGGCTCGGGCGCGTCGTTTATTACGCCGTGCGATCCGAGAGGCTGGGCTGGGCTCGGTTTTCAAATAAATAAATCGCGACGGAGAAGAATGATATTAATAACGCGTAATTAATTGTCGGTATGGTGATTCGGCTCGCTGAAATTTAATTCACTTTTTTCCCTGAGTAACTAGGAATTACTGCAGATTGACAAGTAAGTTAACTGCAGTTGGGCTAGTAGGTAGTTTTAATGAATTGAAAATAAAGTAAGAAACAGACACGAGATTTATTCGACGAATTGTTGGAAAAATTATTCCACTGAGACAAATAAAATGAAAGATTATTTTACAGGAAAATTATTTATTTCTTCGAATAAACTGACGCGACAATTTCGAATAAAGTAAACTATACTATACTATGAATAAAGTAAACTATACTATACTATACTATGAATAAAGTAAACTATACTATATTATAGAATTGCTTTAGTTTTCAAATAAAATATTTATAAAATTCGTACAACCATAATTATATATAAATTTCGTAAATTTCGTAAGTTTTATGTATAATTATATATAAAATTCGTACAACCATAGCTATATATAAATTTTTAAAATGCACAGGATGCACGTCACATCGTCAACTTGAGAATAACTTCTGTTACGTATAAATTGGTAACACCTCTTCCACTTTCTAAAACGAACCACTTTTAATCATATCAGTTACAAGTATAAAATTATAAAATCACACAGAGCAATGGGTTAATTCCTTGGAAATTACCTGCAGCAACGATTGGCAGATTCAATATTATTAATAATGGCCTTAAATATAATAATTGATTTGGCCATATAGCGGCGTCATCTGTGCCATAATTATTTCGAATCGTCTATGTATTATTATTCCCGATAATAAGTGTATTTTTGTTGATAGCGAATTATCGGTTAACACGTCGATCGTTGATCGTGTGATGATTTCGTTCATCGATAATTTCCTTTAAATCACTCTCGTTGCTGATTAATTTGGCTGGTAACCTCTTTTGTTGAAAGTTCATTTCACGAGGGTTACTTGTGCCATAAACGTTGCATCTTTCGACCTGATAAAAAATACCCTGATAAAAAAATTCCTGGTTTTCTAGCGCACTCTACGTTTAAACGACGGTGAATATAATAATAAAAGAAATAAAGAAATATGCAACTGACGCCTCTGAAAAATTACTTCTAAATCTACCGAATGAACAATACATAATTTACCGTACACCACGTTTCCTCGTCCAAACCAAACACAAATCCCTCCTAAAATTAACGATGCGCACGAACGCTCGAAACTTGATTTATCCCCGTTGCACGTCGAAATTTATCACCTGACCGATTTAATCTACTTCCCACTTATCTATATATGTAACTCGCGACTCGAGAGCTCGCCTGAGTCGTTTGTTACGTTTTCATTTCGCAAATGAAACCGTACGTTGGAAAGTCCGTTGGAATGAAAGGATCAAGCGCGCGGAGAGTAGATAGATTTTCTTACAAGTAAAATCATTAAGTGAAAGCATCACGGGCTCGGAGATTAATTTAACGAGACTCTGCCTCGGCGCGCACCCTCTTTCATCCTCCTCGCGTCTGTCACTCTTTTATTTAATAATGTCGAATCATCCTCCTTGTCTATTCCATTAACAGCCAAACGACGATCTATCATAATGTATATAGGCGCTTCGAAATCGCTTTGAAATTTCATAAAATTGTAGCAGTGTCTAATTCAAAGTATTTCGCACATTTGTACGAATTCTTTACGAATTCACTTTACGCGTGTTGTATATTAATCTTATCTTATTTTTGAAATCAACGCTCAGGCGAGACTCGAGTGTCACTCGATTTTATTGAGCGAGTTTCGAAACAAATCTAAGAATGTATTGGAATATTTATAGGAACTTTTTATAAATATATCGTGCGTGTTGCATGAAATATATTTTGAAATTTCATGTGTGTCACTATATCTGTTAATTATGACTGTGATTATATTGAATTTGAAATAAATTGAAAAATATATATAAAAATTGCAGGAAAATTGAAAAATATTTAAATCATATTTAACATATTGTCATATGCTTTGAACAGTTGTTCATATTATACAACAATATGTTCAATTTTTTAGTATGCTACACTTGTAAAGAAAATATGTATCTATACATATTTCCTTTGTATCGTATCTATACATATTTCCAGATAATACACATACTACGTAGATATGCACTAATTTTTTTTTTGTGGCAAGTGTTCGAATACTTTCGTGAACCACCATCAACAGTAATAATAAAATTAAAAATATACAAATGTAATAATTAGATGCCCTGAATGATTTCTCCCTAAATTAATTGATTACTTGGCTCTCAAGTAAAACAAAATTCTATTTCATCCTACACGCAATTTTTAGGATAATACTAACGACAGTAACAGGATTTAAAATATTATATAAGAGTAAATTGCTACATTAGATTTATTATTACATCTATATTTAATTTTCAATTTAATTAGATTTAAATTATTTTTTAATTTATTATTATATCTTTATCTATATTTCCTACATTAGACTACTTTTATCTTGTTTTACCATGACTCCCAATTTTTGAATTTTTAAAAGTTAACGACACCCCTCCCTCGAAAGGGGCTCCTAAATTCATTAAAAACAATAAAAATTTATATCTCCATCGTTTTCTTAAAGTACACAGCGCACATTGAGTTCAGTATGGAAACCTTCCAAAGATCTCAAATCTCAGTGGAACGCGTCCAAACCCAATCGAATCTCTGCCCAGTGAGAGGATCATGCCCACACGTCGTTCCCTCTATCCTCAAATTAATTCCAACGGCAGCTGAAACGCACAGGCGAACACACACAGATGAGAGAAGAGTCTCCAGAACGCTAGTTAATCCCCAGGACGATTGCAACAGTTATTGGTCACGGTCGGGCGAAGAAGAAGCGCCCGCAGGAGTGGACCCCTCCTGCTTTCTCTCTTCGTCCCTCTTTCACGACTCTCTATTCCCCTCCTGCTCCCGCCACATCGACTCACATACGTTTCCCGCGATTTTTACACGGTCCGGTTTTTGTCCTTTCTGTCCGATCTCATCTCAGCCTGCTTCAACCCGCTTCCTTCGCTCCCGAGACCTACTTTCCGCCCGTGGACCGAGAGAGGAGGAGGAGGAGAAGGTCTACGACGATCATTTTCCCTTCTCTCGTCAGTGAAACGAGGTTGAAGAGGGAACCGAACGAACGAATCAAGGGGCGTGCACCGAATGGAAGCGCCGCTCGTGCCGTTTCTCACCCATTTTCACGATACATTAGCGAAAAATATGGAACAGCGTGCTGCTGTGAATTTCACGAGAATGTTGGGACGTGTGTCATAAGTATAGACAATAGATTTTTATTTGTGGGAAATTGAAATGATATAAACGAACGTGCAACGTATGGAGGTGATACGACGATTGAAATAAATTTTCAAGCTCTCTCGTTTGTTCACTAACAATTGTAATAAATTCGTTGCAATTTCACTCGTGCGAGTTACTTTCGATACTTCGATATTTAATAACATCGGTTATTAAAGAATACTAACTTGAACGATAGAAATTACTCTGCAGTAATTCAAAACTGACAACTCGAACTGTCGAAGAGTGACTTTGATTAAAATCCATCGAATAATTTACAACAACAAAAAAAAAAACACGAACTTCAATGATTTAAAATTGAAAATAATAATTTCGGTAAATAAACAATTTCTAATAATTTCTTCGCCATTATTTTTAGCAATTCTAAAGGGATAACTCGATTAATTAAAATCTTCCGAATAATATAAAATACAAAAATAAGAGCTTGAATAATTAAAAATCTAGAAGCAGCAACTTCAATAGTTAAAAGTCTTTAGAATAACAGTCTGAAACAAATAACTTCGAGAATTCTATTTGAATAATAACTTTAACAATTCTGCTTTAGTAACAACCTTAACGTTATACTCTCCCGAAACGAGTATACATGTATCTCCAACTCATTCGTCATCTCTCGTTCCATAATCTTCCTCCTACTTTCCTTTCTTCAATTTCTTTTTTCCCCTCATCTGTTTATTTAATCGTTCTAATTGAACCACCGCGATGAGATGCGATTAACCACGTCAGTGATAAATCAGGACGAGCCTACCAGCGATGGTAAATTGGACGAATTGTGGTTGCCGGCTTCTTGAATGGTTCGGTGCCTTTTGTCGGACATGATTTGCTCTGTTTTTCGTGTATGGGATTCTCAGGAGGTTCTTGCTTGATTGACAGAGGTGGTTGATCGCTCTGGACGCCTGAAAGTGATGTACATCGGTGTTCTTTTGTTCGATTTCCTGATGGATCGGTCAAAGATGGCTTCGCGAGGAAGACGAATACGTTCGTGGATATTTTGGACGTTCGAGTCTCTTTTTATTTGTTGCGGCTCGTCTTGCTATCTTCACTTTATTACACGTTATCGTCCGAAACGTTTGGAGCATCTCCAGTCAATTTTTAAGAACTCGAAAGAATGAGCAGATACACACATTCTGTCTGATATAAATCGTAATAAATACAGTGAAGTTTGTAATAAATAATGGTATTATAAATACCTGAATATCATTGGCAATATAATATTATAAATAAATGACGAACGACACTGTGTGTTAGCAGTATCTTGTAATGAAATTAAATTTAAATCATTAAATGGCGATGCGTAATTATTTATTTACTATTCTGGTGTATTAATATATAATCAGAAATTTCTCCAACTAAATCGGATGCAATAATTTCATCATCGTGCAGTAATTGTTGTCACGTTGGTTCGAGAAAGAGATTTTTTTAATTATTTAAATTACTTATGTTATACACGTGTATAATAAATTAGTAATTAACTTGTAGTTAAACTCGCAACTGGACGATCACGTAGAAACCAGTATTTAATTATAATATTTATAATTGATTTTATTATAATATTTTAATAATCGATAATATTTATAATATTATATTAATTTATAATATTAAATAATACAATATTACATCATATAATACAATAATATAATAATAGTAACATATAATATAATATAATATTTATTTAATATAATATAATATTTGAAAAATATTTTAAAATCTGCAATCAAAAATCCAGTTCAAACACCTCCCGCGAAACACTGAACATTGTAAATGATTCTGTAAATAAACCAAAAGCCGCGCCGGAAATAAATTCACCTCCAAAAATATCTCCGAACAACCCGAGCGCAACAACTCAATCGACAATGAACGAGAAACGTTACCCCACATACATCAACCACGTTATTACAGTCTCGTATCTCGTTGACCGTTCACAAAGTGTTACACGATCCTCAGAGATCGCAGGAGATCTTTGATCTAAGATCCTCCGGGCTATCAGAGGAGATCCATCGATCGGCCAAAAGCGGTCACATGTGGACCAAACGATAAATCATCCCGCTCCTGCTAATCAGGCGGCGGTGCAATTTGTCAAGCTAACGAGCCGATCGAAAACGTTGAAAATTCCCATTGACGTTGAAAATAAAGCACCGTCGATTCGATGTAATGGCGACCGTTTGCAGACACGAGGGGATATCGTGAAATCTTACATGGTGTTGGATCTATTTTTGCAACGAGACGCGTTTTCTAACAATAGGATTAAAATGAAATTTCTGAAATTTCTACCAGACAGATCCAAAGTGCGATCGATGGAAATTTCGAATTCAATCTTTCTATTCGTAAAAGAAGTGAAGAATTTGCAGAAAAGATCCGCGCCCTGTTAATTCGTTACGTTTCAACAACACCAAGTTATTATTAACAACAACTCTGCTTTTGACTTTAACTTTATCAAGTTAATGAACATCTCTACTTAAGGCACTTTGTTTGACAAGCTGACAACATCGATTTCGTTTGCTATACAACGGACGAGGAGAGGAGGAGAGGTTCTCCCTCCCTCGCGCTCAGGAAAGAAGGAACCTTACCGCCGTAATTTCCGCGACCCGAGACCGCGGTCGTGAGGTCAAGTCGATAAATCACTGTCAAGTTTCAACGATTCGTCCATTGATAACGGAACACCGCGAACAAGGAAGGGTTCCTCCGCTGAAAGACGGCCAACAGGATTTTCAGAGATTCGTTCGTCCACTTCTGGCCGAATTCTCTGTTTGGGGTAGATTTTTGTAGAGTTTTGTATAATAGTACATTTTTTTGTACAATGATTCTGGGGAATTTTCAGCAACGACCTTTTCAGTTTGTGTCATTGTATTATTGTATTATAATTATATTAGATCATTTTCAGATGAACGATTGACAGATCAAACTCAATGAACACTTTTACTCTAGATACTTTAAGTTTCACCAAAAATTGTACCAACCCACATTTTATTATACATTTCGATGAACGAACATTTCATTCGTTCAGCAGTTCTGAAATTATAATTATAGTATAATATAATTATATTATTATTATTATATTATTATTATATTATTGTATTATTATTATATTATTATTATATTACTATATTATTATTATATTATTATTATATTATTATTATATTACTATTATATTATTATTATATTATTATTATATTATTATTATATTATTATAGTATTGTTATATTATTATTATATTATTATATTATTATTATATTATTATATTATTATTATATTATTATTATATATAATTATATTATAATACATTTATAATTTTAACAGCTCGTATTTATAATTCTTCGTCAAGATCAACGTTATCTATATATAATATTTACCTATAAATTACCTATATAATACCTATATAAATTACCTATACAATATATTATATATAGGTAATATAAATTACCTATATATACCTATATAATATATTATGTATATGTAATATAAATTACCTATATATAATATTTACAAATTTTGGTGGTTTTATTATTAATTTCAAAGTGCAACGTGTAGGATCCAACGTTGGGCTTTGATTCGCGAAAGATCGATGCACGTTATATCTTTTAGAATTTCTGATTTACAATTGTTCGACTGGAATTTCATCGAAACTCTTTCGTCTGTCCATCGTCAGGGGAGTATCACTTCGCTCTCTCGGAAAGTACGAAAGTTCTTTGACAACGTGTCACGTCGACGAGGCTACGGAATCGAAGATCCTTCTGTCAGAACGAAATAGGATGCGTCAAAAGTCGCATGAATTCGCGTCGAAACCTCCCACGCGATACATATACCGGTCGTACGATGATACTTCATCGTTGCACGTCACAACCAGTGGAACCCGACGCACGCTCATAAATAAATGGAATGGAAGCTATTCGCCCATTTGGAACACGCCTATTCGAGTCTCGTCAGTGGCCAAGTTTAACCCATTCAACCATCCGAACGAACTCACAAAAGCCCTTGGTCAAATATTGTGAACGAGAAATATTGAGAAGCTGAAGGTTTTGATTTTTTTCAAGAGGAGAATTTGGGATTATTTGACACTGAAGAGCCACCAGAACGACGAAAGTGATTCAATTTGTGACTTTTCTTCAAAAGAAATTTGAGAGATTTCCTATGGTCTTCGTTTAATTAAAATTATTATTATTGATTAGAATTTTTAAAGAGAACAATTTAAGGTGTTATTATCTATTATTATCTGTTAATGATTTTATTATTTGCTACAATGCATAATTGATAGATTTGAATAATTCGAGGCTGAAAGGTATGGTATTAAAATTTCAATACATTTTTAATATAATGTTTAGTAATAACTTTTCAATAATCTTTCTCGACATTTCTTTTTGACTTTTGACTCTTTCACTGAATGCTACAACTATCGAAATGTGTAAATGAATTTTTCCAAAAATTACTACATATTAATAATAACAATTCTGTATATAATAACAGGTGAATCATTAACATATAATTTCATGTATAAGTTGGTAATAAGTTGTCATAATGATTGATGTTACTGCGAGCGATAAATTTGTGGAATTTGTAACAAATTGTTGAAAGAAGGTAAAAGTCCAAAAAAGTCTAAAAGATAAAGTTCGAAATTGAATTCGCCGACTAAATTTAATATTATTGCTCTCCTGAAATAGTAATCATTCTACCAAAAGAATGTTGGCTAAAAAAATCGCAGACTAAAATCTCTGAGGAATCTTGCAATTATCCTTTCAAAAATATGACCGGCACATTTAGGTTAAATCCTATATTAATCCTTGCCAGATATAAAGTTTTTAACAAGAAGAGATTTTTCGAAACAAATTACACCTTTCATAGATAGTCTAACAATTATAAAAAATAAGAATTAAATGAATTACGTAGAGATATCAAGTTCTATATTTCCAATTTATATCTTCAACAAATATTCTCAACGCGATAATTCAAACAAAAATTGATAAAGGCAACAAATTTTCTCATTTATATCTTCAATGCCTAAATATTCCACATGACAGTTACAATAAAAATTAAACAAAAATAAATTGAAAGATGTGGAAAATTGCAAATTCTCTGCTCTACATTTTCAATTTATATTGCACAATTGAAATTTACATTCTTCGACAAACATCTGCCATCAAGATTTTCAATTTACACTTTCAACGAATGTTATACGATCAACATTTTTCACAAATACTGTAGAATAAAAATTTTCAATTTGGATCTTCGATGAAAATTTGCAATTTACATCTTGAACAAATTATTCTACGATCAAGCGACCGTATGACTGAAACTTGAAACTGAATTGAAATGAAAATGAAGAAAAAATTAAGTTGGAAAATAAATCGAACTGATGAAATGATCGTAACGCTGTTCTAGATTGTCAATTTCACAATTCAAACGCGATTTAAACGCGGAGCGCAAAACTATCGAGCCCCTAAATTACACGAATGAGAACACATTATATTATTGCCCACGGCCAACTGATAATTTTCGTAGAACTATTTTTACAGATGGGGCCACGAGTTATTCTGAACCACGGAATGGTCCCTCGGACGTACAAGGTCGAAGTTCAAACAAATCGGCTAAAATGACTCGCCGCCAGTACCACCGGTCAGCCATCAACGTCTACGCTATAATTGAAAATTATAGCCCGTGCGTACGAGCGTTTTATAGCGGTATGAATGCATCGCGAGGCAACGCAAGGGCATTACCGTTAATCCCTATAATAACACTCAAACTGTTAGATTCTTTTTAATCCACTTGCACTTTGTAACTTGTGAACCTTGTCATCTTGAACACGAGGCTATTGAGAGATACGCAGGACAACATCAATGAAAGATACGTACGTATGTATCGTGATACGTACGTATAAATATCGTGATAAGTACGTATAAATACGTATAAATATGATTTTCGAAATTTTCGATATTTTCGAAAATTTTACGTATAAATATGATTTTCGAAATTTTCGAAAATTTTACGTATAAATACGATTTTTCCAAATTTTCGAAAATTTTACGTATAAATATGATTTTCGAAATTTTCGAAAATTTTACGTATAAATATGATTTTCGAAATTTTCGAAAATTTTACGTATAAATATGATTTTCCAAATTATCGAAAGTTTTACGTATAAATATGATTTTCGAAATTTTCGAAAATTTTACGTATAAATATGATTTTCGAAATTTTCGAAATTTTACGTACGTATAAATATGATTTTTCGAAATTTTCTTTTATCAACATCGTCGACTCACGAAGATTTTTGTCAAATTTTATCAAGAATTTGATAAACTGTACGAGAGCTACGTGTAATATCACTGTATCAAAGATGAAAGTATCATCGAACCTGTTCTTGACTCTTTTTTTTTTTACGAAATTTGATCTTTCTGTAATCTTCGTTCAATCTTTAGTGAAACGTTTAATGAACGAAAGACACGTACGATGTGAATATTCTTGATTCTTTTACGAAATACAATCTTTTGCTAAACTTGGTTTAAAAAAAACATAACGTTTGATAAAATCTTCAATAAGTAAAAGACACGTACATTGAAGGGGTATAGGTATCAATAAATATTTTTGATTATAATCTCCCAAGACGCGTAATTTTTAATGAAATGTTTAACGAACGAGAGATACGTGCGATATGAATGTTCAAATTGAAAAAAATACAGATATCCTGACTATTTTTACGAAACGTGGTCTTTCTGTAAATGTTGATCGTTCTTCGTTCAAGAAATATAATCTTCAATGAATGAACGATACATACGTACATACATATCAGTGGTTCGTTAAAAGATATGTTTCCTACCACATAATATATATCTTGTAACTTCTACGTACATTTTCAGACTGGCTTCAAATTTTTATGAATATAATCGTGACAGTCAGGTCTCGTTACAATGTCAATGAATGTTCAAAATCACCTAATCAAATTATTAACACCACCGAACGGCTCAAAATGATTTTGCAGATTTTTGTAAAATAAAATCATTCGTAAACGACTTTTTGTAAAATACATAAATAGAAGGATTCACGTTTTCTAGAAACACGGAAAATTGAGAACTCTTTCCCATTCTTTTCAGTCTAATTTTTCTAAAATAAGTACAAAACTGTTATACTTATTGTTAGTTGCAATATTAAAATCTTACTCAATCACAATGCGTTCAAAATTCACCCAAAATATAATTTACATCCAAATTAAAATAATTTATATTTTATTATTAAAATTATTATTCTTTATTATTATTATATTTTACTATTAAGATTATTATTCTTTATTATTATTATATTTTACTATTAAGATTATTATTCTTTATTATTATTATATTTTACTATTAAGATTATTATTCTTTATTATTATTATATTTTACTATTAAGATTATTATTCTTTATTATTATTATATTTTACTATTAAGATTATTATTCTTTATTATTATTATATTTTACTATTAAGATTATTATTCTTTATTATTATTATTATATTTTACTATTAAGATTATTATTCTTTATTATTGTTATATTTTACTATTAAGATTATTAATCTTTATTATTATTATATTTTACTATTAAGATTATTATCCTTTATTATTATTATTATATTTTACTATTAAGATTATTATTCTTTATTATTGTTATATTTTACTATTAAGATTATTATTCTTTATTATTATAATATTTTACTATTAAGATTATTATTCTTTATTATTATTACATTTTACTATTAAGATTATTATTCTTTATTATTATTATATTTTACTATTAAAATTATTATTCTTTATTATCCGAAAATCACCCCAAAATATAATTTACATCCAAATTAAAATAATTTATATTTTATTGTTAAAATTATTATTCTTTATTTATTATTATAATAATTGTTAAAATAATTTATATATTACATTCACAATTGCAAATAGCTTATATCTGCGTCCAAATTGAACGAGTACGATCGAGGGAAAAACGATGGTCGAGATGATCACGTCGCAAACTCGGTCAAACACACTTCCACATCCTGACACATTCATCTCGACACCAAGGCGCTCCGCGCGTTCGCGGCGGCGAGACGACACGCGTATGTATGTATGTATGTATGTATGTATGTATGTATGTATGTATGTATGTATGTATGTACATGTGTATAAGCCGGAGGATGGTTCGATGCCCTTCTCGAACCAGTTCGAGAGACGTCAACGAGTCGTCTATGAATTCAGGCATCCTGTTTTTTTCCCCACCGGGGGTCCCGTTTCTGATCTTCCTTGTTCTCTTTTCCGCGCGAGACGATCGCGAGACGAAACGTCCGTTTCAATGATACGCGCCAACGAGCCGGATTTCAGTAACTTTCAGAAGCGGATCGCGAGAGAGATATATTCGATCCAGAAAAAAAAAAAAAAAGAAAGAGTATTTCTTGAACAAAGCAGACGAGACGATTAGGTTTTTTTGGAAATTTAATGTTCGCGAAAATAAACGAGAATGCACTTAGTATGTAAAAACTAAACCGCGATCGCAGCCAGTTAGCTCAAATATTATTTGTCATGCAATTGATGATTGCGTCACAACACAGTGATGCAATTAGTAACTGTATCGCAAATAATAATGATTGCCCGGGTCTCACCGCGTGGAGGTGCTGCGAGTGGAGACCCATCCTATCTTAAAAAGAATTTACTCTTTCACTGACGGGAAGAAAGTAAAGTAAACTGAAGCACGATACATTAAGACACAAATTGAAAATAATTACAATTAGATTGCGAACTGTGTTTCTTTGTATATTTTACAGTTTAAAATATTTTACATATTTAAAATAAAATTCGTTTCACGCACGTTACACATGCGACTACTCTATATGTATATTTATATTATATATAGTTATAATATACTTAACTCCATGTATTTTCTATGTATGAGACATCTTGTTCACTTTTGCAATTCTATTAAATTTCATATGAATGTATTAATATTAGCAGTCTAATTATGACGTAACATAAATAAAAATAATATATTGTTATATTATATATTTATAATATATATTTATAACAATATAATTATTATTATTATAATTATATTATATTATATATTTATTATATTTATTATATTTATTATATTATATTATATTATAATAAATATATATATTTATATATTTATAATTTATATTTTTACACCTTTCGCCGGCCAAAATTAAATGCATTTCACCATTGTATTAATTTTTACTTAATACTGTGATTATATTAACATCACAATTAGGTGGAGGAGTCTAGCAAACCGTTACAATGGGAACGCATTGAGGTCAAGGGATCTATTTCGAAAAGGGAATGGTTATAAATCTCCCGGCAACAATAAAGTATTACCAACGCCTATTTTATCAAACTACGTAGAACTATCGTCAATCTTACAGTATTCACTGGAACAAGAATACCCGTGCAACCATAAATCATCCTATTATGTTATCCGCAATCCTGATCTAATTGTAAGTAACCGAGATCCACCTAACGCCTCGAGTGATTCAAATAATCGCGGCTTGAAATGATTGAAGAAAAGAATAATTTCAATTATTTGAAAGTACAGTAAGAAGATCTACTCGAGTATTTGGATATTTCTTATATTTTTTTTGCACACACACACACATTTAAATTTATTAATACACCTAAATATTCTCGAATGTTCCATTTCAACCTACAAACCTAACATTATTTCACAATTACGAAGATATTCAAAATGTATAAAAATATTGTATAAAATATTCTGAAGCATCAATCGTGGACGATCTTTAGTCAGATTCTTTGATTATACTTCACGAAGCTGTAAAATTACAAATAAATGTCGAATTAGCCTAATTATATGCTAATTCGAACTTTAGACTCGATCATTGAAAAGCATAACACGCGCTAGCATTTACAACGTTAAACAATTCACTTGCTACAAAACTTTGTCCGTCGAATTCCACTCGAGCTCGATAATTGGCTATAATTAATGGTGATGCAGCGATTCGCGTGGTATTCGATGACGCAACTGACAGGATCGAAAGGTCGAAATATCGATCTCGCGTCCGCAAGAGGACCGCATTGTTCTAAAGAACGGGGAATTAAAATGGCACCGCGTGTTACTTGTACTTCTATTTATAATTAAATTACTGAGAACAAGGACATATAAACTACAAGATCTTTCATCGGAGATATTAAAATAAAAGACCATAATTTCTCTCTCTCTCTCTCTCTCTCTCTCTCTCTCTCTCTCTCTCTCTCTCTCTCTAGTGAGTTTCCAGATTTCTAGATTCTTAGACGCCGATAATATATATATAATATTATATAATAATATAATAATATTATATAATATATATAATAATTTAATATTATTTATAAGGATAATATATATATAAATATTATATAACATATATAATAATTTAATATTATTTATAATAAGGATAATATATATATATAAATATTATATAATATACATAATAATTTAATATTATTTATAATAAGGATAATATATATATAAATATTATATAACATATATAATAATTTAATATTATTTATAATAAGGATAATATATATATAA